>NW_021604791.1:9202044-9229256 GCF_004785775.1 Grammomys surdaster
CTCCTCCTCCTCTGCGCAATAAATGAGGCAAATGTGGACAATACTATAATAGAAAAACTACAGGATTCTATGAAAAGTAGCTACTTATTCTATCCAGAAAAATCAAAGACAGTCTCCTTGTGGAAATAAAGTTTGCACTTAGAAGTGAAGGCGGTCTCAGTACCATGTCATTTAATGCTGTATTGTACCATTTTGTTTTCTGTTGTTTAAAGGGGATGGGAGTCTGGCCTCCCTCCACCATGGACGCTGAGCTCCTACATTGACCGGTCATCTTTGCTCTGTATCTTCCATCCTGTCTCCCCGACACCAGGGATGTAGTCAGTCCTCCATGAACCCTCAATTGAATCTAATGCATTTGGATAGAAGTCGAATACAACTTAACCTGACCCCCACCAAGAGTTCAGCAAGGAAACACAGCTCCCTTTAGCCCCCGACTCTTCATCCTTTGAACTCAGGGATGCTGTAATAGACAGGAAATTCAAATATATTTTCCAAGCGCTTTATTTCTCTGATATGTTTCAGGTGGAGATCAGAGTCCCCCGGAGAGAAATTAAAACAGGAGTTCTGGAAAAGCCCAGGCTTTGGGGCACAGTGGGAGTTTCTCTCTGCACGCTGTTTTCCTCCTGCTCGCTGGTATCTGATCCTCCAATAGTCCCTGTGCGCAGCCAGTCTGTGCAGCACCTGCAGACCTGCACTCCCCTTCCTTCCACAATGAACAGCTCATGATTCACTGATACAGTCAAATTGCTTTAACATTCAACTGCAGTCACCGGGCTGGGTCCAGTCTCTCTCCCCTTCTTCTCTTTCCCTCTCTTTCCCTCCCGATTTCTAACTCTAACACTTATACACTCCCCTACTGGCTCTCTGCACAGGATATAAAAACAGTAAAACCTGATACTCAAAATGTTGTGTGACTCAAAGCCTCATGGAGGTTGTTATTATGTGCGTGGTGACTTAACCCCGATCTCTCTGGTACTAAGACTGGAGGGTTTTTTTTTCTGTCTGGATTTACAAAAGATGAGGTTGGGCCCTCAGAGGGTATCTGCATATCTGCAGCGTGTGGCCCAGGAAGAGGAAAGAAAGGCTGATCGAACAAAAGAGAGGTGGTGTCATAGTTGAGTGCTATGATGAAGCACCATGACCAGAAGCAACTTCGGAGGAAAGGGTTTATTTGGCTTCTGCTTCCGTAGCACTGTGGACAGAAACTCAAACTGGGCAGGAACCTGGAGGCAGGAGCTGATGCAGAGGCCATGGAAGGGTGCTGCTTACCAGTTTACTCCCCACGGTTTGCACGGCCTGCTTTCTCACAAAACCCAGGACCACCAGGCCAGGGTTGGCTTCACCCACAATGGGCTAACCCTTGCCCCACATCAATCACTAAGAAAATGCAGCCCAGTCTTATGGCGACATTTTTTTCAATTGGGGTTTCCTTCTCTCTGAAGACTCTGGCCTGTGTCAAATTGGCATAAAACTAGCCAGCACAGCCTTGTCCACATCTGACTCCATAGAATAAACAGCAAGGGAAGACATAGGCAAGGAAGCCTGTGGGAGATGCTGAGCAAAGCCGGACATGAAGGAAAACCTCAGTGAAGACCGACAAAGAGGAGGTAAGAGGAAGGTGTTTAGGGAAGTGAGGGGCAACATCAGACAGGAGAGAGAGCTTGTCTTGGGCTTATCTCTAAGGAAAGTCTGTACAGACATTTTGATGCTAGTCGATAAGAGGGCACGAGGATACTCTATGAAATCCTGCTTTCAAATGACATGGCTTCTTCACCAGCTGTGTGATGAGCCTGTCATAAGACTCATTGCCTAAGCTGTAAAGTTGGGAGAATAATCCAGAAGTTGAAACTATCACAGCGGCCATAGTCTCTTCCATCTCAGCATCAGGAGAGACCTGGGAGGCACTGCCAACTGTTCTGCTGACTGCTGCCGAGGGAGATGTATGGACTGGCTATGAAGAGTCAGCAAAGTTTGCTTACAGGCAAAGTACAATGCATCAGCAAAGATTGTTAACAAGGTGGGGTTTTTTTTTTTTGCCACAACTACAAACTTTGGCTGGACATTAAAGCGCCCCCTTTAGCATCAACAGTCCACATGTGGCCAGAGCATATGTCCTGTGCTTATTTTCCTGGATGTCCACTTATCGCAAAATCGGTTGGCTTCATTCTTTGAGGGATACAACCTGCCAATGGAAACATAAGTTTCCTCTTCCCTCAGGCCAAGCTAGCCATGCTCTGGAAAGAAAAACAGGCCCATCCTGTCAGTGAGCCGCGTGTCCATGCAGCCCCGATTTCAGGCAGGCCGAGGATCCAAGGCTAGGCCTGTGTGTTGACGGTCTCTGGGTGAAGAGCACATTCTTGATGTGCAGATTTCTATTTACAACATGGCAAGAGAAATGGTTGCATGGGGGCTGCACTCCCTGTGACCCTGACAACGTTATTGTTAGGACCACTCACGCCAAGTTGGATGACTAACACAGACAAGAAAGGCCTCAACTAAACTAAACAGAGATGTCAAAATAGCAAGTTGGTCAGATCCCATCTGGAATACTGTGTTGAGTTGAGGACACCATGTTTTAAGAGAATACCCTAAAACTGTGTCTCTATAGATGGTAACATGGTGAAACAGATAATGACAATTTGTAGAACACAGAGCATAAACATCTTGAGTTCTGAACAAAGAACTAAAACTCACTGGCTGACTTATTGCCTAGAATCTCACCATGGTCCCATTAGACAGCTAGGGTGGTCCCCACAAGCCGGGTGAAATGCCACAATCAGTTTTGAAGATGGCTGGCAAGCTCAATGCTGAATCCCTCTGCAGTCTCTGCAATTCACAGGCAATGAGGCGTGGCCTGTCATTTTCCAGAAGGAGCTGGACACACTTGAGGATGGCTGAGAAGGAGATCTCACTTCCAAACAGACATATCATCTTCATTGTAAAAGAAAGTTTTTAATTGGTTTTGTTTGTTTGTTTTATTACAAACTTTACTTCCAGGGTAGGTTTTGGAAGAAGATTTGACAATGTAAGTAGAAATACATTAACTGCTCAACTCAACTCACAAGAGAGAAATGCACAAACTTGGGAAGTTCAGACTATGTCAACACATTCAAGCAGGGACCTTACGCTCTTATGACGAGGGCACAGAGGTTTCCTCCACTCTCAGGTGACAGTTCATCATTTACTTATGTGTCCACTGTATCCAGATTCTAGACACTAAATTGGCACATGCAGTGAGTCTTACCAGGCTCTGAAACATGCCCAGAAGGCCAGCTTTAACACAGAGCTGTGTCCAAATGAAGCCTTCTTTGATGTCCGGTGATAAAGCTCAGCTCAGAGTAGCTTACACAAACAGAATACAGAAACAGATAAACACGTAGCACAGATTGGCTCAAGCACTGAAGAATCCAGAGGCAGATGGGGCTGGAAACATTACCATGACGTGTTATTTGATCTGGGGAAACAAATCAGGGCCTATCAAGTTCCTTCCCGTCTCTCAGTTCTGCCCCATCTTGGCTGACGAGCTCACAGTCAGACCTTCTTGTACTGGCTTGCGATATCAACCTGGCAACCAGGACTTCTGGGCTTCTGTTAAAGGCAGAAGAAATAGCAAAAAGCATAAGTGAGCACATTTATCTCAGTATTCTCACAAAGTCCTGTGACCTACCTTCATAAAATAGGAGGTGTGTATACCTAGAACACGCTATGTGGTCCAAAGAAATGGGATAGTCTGATTGGTGTGAGCCAGCCCAGGTGTGAATCCCCATGGACAGAAGAGATCAGTGAATCTTTACTCATTCAACAGCTATCACTGAGGACATGTTTTATGAATAGAACCTCATGTTGAGTGCCACAAAGCACGTGAAGATGCCTAACAATTCCAAACTGTCACAAGTGACAGGTAATGGGAGGACAGCTTCATTTCCCATGAATGGCATTTAGGACCTGACTTATAAATCCCACTCTGTCTTGATGCAGAAACTCTTAGACACTTAAAACTCCTACTGCTGGTTTCAAATAGGGCAATTTTAACCACTGTCCTCCACCTCCATTCCTACCTCAGGGATGCTTGACATTGTCTAGAGACATCTTTGCTTACCACCACCAGAAGGATGCCTATGTGGTGTGGGAAGTCTAGACCAGAGTACTAAACACTACAAATTTGCTGAACAGCACCCCCGAAAGAATGACTCCACACATCTTAGTGATGCCATAGTCAAGAAGAAGTCCCACTCTAAAGAAAACACATAAACATGCTTCTGTGATGTCCCCAAGCCTCCCAGGTGTGGTTGACACTCTCTGGTTCTTATCAATCTATAGCAAAGCTCTCTGAAGCTCACCAAATGTGCAGACAAAGAGCAGAGTACGAGGCCTGGTTCTGTTTCCATAGAACTTCGCACTCGATCCCCCAGACTTTCCTTATTCCTGAGCACCCAACTGGAACTCAGGCAATGTTACTTCCACCTTCCAGACTGATCACCCAACAATCAGTAACCAGAGTCACAAGAGATGTCCACCTGCTGGAAATGGCCCTGCTAACCAATGAGGTGCACAGGGCTCCTTTCAAACTCACATCTTTAATTGCCCGAAAGACCTCACTTCATTTCAAAACTATCTGTTCGCATCTCAGATAGGTGTTCCAGATGTCAGGGACAGCATCTCACAGCTGATCCAGGAGCTGGGCCAAAGATCATTGGCTGGATGTGCTCCAAGAAATCGTCTTCACACTCTCTGGTGGACTGGTTGGTTGGTGCGGTGTCAGGATTGTGGCTGAATTTGTGCTGGGCTGACTTGGTCAGCCTGCTGAAGCCCAGACTGTACCATGTTAGCAGCTTTGATGCACACAGACAGACAGAAGGCCAAAAGATGAAAAACATCATCAAAACTAGTTTATTCCAGACCAGTAGTTTATTCTGTCTACCTCTCTGTTTCATTCTGAATTTTCAAAAATCTGCAATGTGACTATGTTACTGATTAATTTTACTGACAGTAAAACAAATCAGGGCAATTACTTGACTAAATCAGCACTGAGTTTTTTTCTTAACCTTATAGTTTTCAACCTCGACCTCAGTGTGGAACTACTTACAGAATTCTATACATTGTAGCACAAGAACTAAGTCAGGCTTTCTGGCGGTAGGATCCAGTAACTTACACTGCTAACAGCTCTCTTGGGGACCCCCTGACTGCAGGTTCAAACCGCACACTCTGTGTTCTCAAAATAGCAGATGCTACAGGGTGCTTGATCTATAAGCAAGACCTAAGCCTCACCACCAGAAGGAAGGAGGGAGGGAAGGAGGGACGGAAGGGAAAAGGAAGAAAGGGTAGGGAGAAGATGAGAGCATTTGCTTTTGACTCTTGTCATGGGTGTTAGACTCAGAATGGAGATGTCTTTACCGTCCTCTCCGTTAGCAATCAAGAAGTAGCCTTCTGGTCCTCTTGTTCTGCGGCAGCTAAAAGGGAAAACATGATTTCTTATCATTTGTGCAACTGGAAAAGAAGTGGACATTACAGGTTAGAGAGCATCACCGGTGCTGAGGTGCATGGTTTTCTGGGCTTATTACTTGTTTGTCCATGTGTGATGGTTTGTATATGCCTGGCCCAGGGAGTGGCCCTATTAGGAGGTGTAGCCTTGTTGGAGTAGGTGTGGCCTTGTTGGAGTAGGTGTGTCACTGTGGGCATGGGCTTAAGACCCTCATCCTAGCTGCCTGAAGTCAATCTTCCACTTCAGGTGAAGAAGAACTCTCAGCGCTGTCTGCACCATGCCTTCCTGGAAGCTACAATGCCCCTGCCTTGATGACAATGGACTGAACCTCTGAAGCTGTAAGCCAGCCTCAACTAAATGCTGTCCTAGTAAGAGTTGCCTTGGTCATGGTGTCTATTTACAGAAGTAAAACCTTAACTAAGACACCATACTAATGAAAATACACCCTTGGGGTGCCACAGAGCAGGGGAGAGTCTCTCAGTTTCATGGCAGTCAATTTAGAAAGACACTCATAACTTCTGTACATGCATACATCCCAAAGAATGGGCCCCGGGCTCTGTGAAGGATTCTTGGGTTCTCTTGGGTCAGAAGAGCCAATAGAAACTACACAGTGCTCAAGCTCACCTCCCCAAAGCAATGAACTGGCCATGTGCAGAGAAGCACAATTCTTTTCTTTCTTCCAAAAGAAGCTGTCCTCCAGCAATTAGCTCCTGAACAGGAACTAAAACTATACCTGAGCTTTTTAAATCCCACCTAAGCATTGTGTTTTTATAAGCTTCAGTCTCCAGGACAAACTATTTCCTGGAATTAATGAGCACGGGAAAGAAGTGTGTCTGGAGTCTGCACACAGGCCAGTCTTCCATCCAGCTGGGGTCCAGGTCCGCTTTTTCTGGGGTGACTGCCTAGTACAGCCTCTGGGGCTCACTGAAAGAGGTCACTGTCAATAGCTTTCTGTGTGAACTCAGGAATATGGATATCCTTTAAACCTTGAGGAGGGACAAAGGCAAGGACGTTGCGATGCAGGTGGCCCACTGGATGGAGACCTCCCATCTTCAGCAAGTTCGATTTTCACACTCTGTCTCCAAGTCACACCCATACTCATAGAGTTAGAAAAATGAAGGAGAGCCCTCAAAGATGCTCTGGGAGACACATATGCTCCTCATCAGCCTTCGGAAAGCCTCCAGTGCATTGTGAGTTGACATTTTTATAAATCTTGAATCTCTTGTCAATAGCATCATTATGCTGCACTGCTTTGTCATAGGTTAAACATATCGATTTGTTTAATGTAAATATTTAAAACACGCTACCTTTAAAAAAAAACCTAAGAGTTTGAATGTGCCTATCATTTTAAATTCTACTTGGCACATGAGATTTGGCCCCATTACTGGGACAGTCTGACTTGCTAATACACGTGTGCTGTGTACAAAGAGAGAAGCTCTTAAGCGGTTTTCTTTCTTACAGTGACAGTAGTGGGTTGGCCTGATGCAGCTTGTGTTCTAATGCAAGAACACAAGTTCCTCAATACTGGTTCCTTAAGAGGTGGTTGCCTCTGCCCTGCGAGCGGAACATCACACACTCAAGTGATGCCGCATGAACCTTCTCCCTATTTTAACTGGTCAATAAAAGGCTAGAGAGCAGTGAATGGGCAGTGGCGGGGGTGGGGGGGGAGTGGGACTGGAGGCTCGAGAGGGAGTTGCATGTAGAGGGAGAGAAAGAAGACTGAGGTGGAGGAAGCCGTCATGGACCAGAAGCACATGCATAGCCAGGGATCTGCCCAATCTAGGTTTATGGATTATAATTAAAATATCTGGACTGTGTGTCTTTTATACAGGCTTATCAGGATTGTAAAACCTGGCATCCGTGAGCCTTTGTTTGTGGGTGTCTTTGGCTACTCTGAGAATTCTGGACGTAGTCAAGGTCTCTTTCAAGTTCTGCAAGGTCATCACAGGTCTTGTTGAAGCAAGCAGAACTCGGTGAGGTGCTTATTTCCCAGAGTGTCTCTGCTTTAAGGGTGATACTTACTGACACTGTGTGGTAAGAAACACGATGACGGTTTGTACATGGGGTGACAAATGGCTGACCCCACTTGGGTGGGGCAGGGCTTAGGACAGGGAAGCCCTCCTGTTCAAAGCGTGGCTGTAAAGATGCCGACTTTTGTCCAAGAATCTCACTTGTTTCACCACTTCCTGCTATGTCAGAGTTGCAATAAAGAATGGACAAATGAATACGTTAATGTAAGTGTCATCTTCATCATAGCTACACAGTGTTCTCAGAAGCAGTACCCATGTCAATCATTAATTTGCCCCGCCCTCCAACCAGGAATGCCAGGGGCACATCCATTCAGTACAGTGGGAATCGGTTCAGTCTGTGTAACTGATCCAGATTCAAAGTTCTGGAATGTTTTCACTCACCCTCCTTCTAGGGGCTAGATTTAACGTTTATGTGGCAGAGGGGACAGGAAGAGCATAGGTATGGTAAGAAGTGATTATTGAACATTTTCTCTTTGCTACATTCTAAGCAAAGTAGTCACATTCATAACCAGGTATCAACACTGACATATTATCATATATTATGTATTGTATATTGTCATATATCACATGCCACATATCATATATGTTCATCATAAATCATGTTATATACTAATATATATTATTGGGTGTGTGGGTGAGTGGAGGCCAGAGGATGACATGACATTGGGACACACACACACACACACACACACACACAATTTTAAAAGAGTACCTAGATTTGCTTAAATCTGAGTCTGTAAAACATAAAAACATGGAAATGACAATCAGGAAGAACCATGTTCATCAAAGTCATAGAGCTCTAGAAACAGTGGTAGCACACAGGGAAGGGTATCCGGGGACCCCTCTGGGGTCAGTCAGGAAGTCGGGACAGGGGCAAGAGTCCTCCATGTTTTCTGCAGGAAGAGGGAGATGTGGTGGGCAGGTTTAGCACTGGCTAGTGTGGGTGACTTGGCAAGCACTAGGATGCAGAGGCTCTCTGGCCATCTAGTACAATGGGGTGGTAAGCCAGGCAGACGGTGGTCTCCACTGTGAGAATCTGACTGAGGTGGTGGCTGACAGCTTGGAGTATCGATCAGAAAGTTCAGCTCTTAGGCCATCATTTTTTAGCTTTAGGAATTATCAAATCTTTCTGAAACTCCATCCACACTCTTCCCACCACCCCCACCCCCCAGCTGGGACAACTTCAGCCTTATCCTAGGATTTCTCAGGAGGCATCCCTGGGTTCAGAGCTAGAATTGTAGAAAAGAAAATAGGAACTCTCACTGAGAGCATGGTCAGATACTTTACAATGATTATCCTTTCTATGTTGACCTTCAAAGTCTCCCACGTGAGGTGATATCTTCTATCCTTCCTTTTAAATCAGGGGAAACTGAGACATGACTCAGTTAAGGCCTGTGTTCATGGTCACAGGCTTCTGGGATGCCAGTGTGAGCAGCCTGACTCCTGAGCCCTGCTCTTCTCTGGGGCTGCTGGCAGCCATGTTCCTTACTATTGGGGGAAAGGTGAACTATGGCAGATTGAAACCACTGTTTCCACCAGGAATTGCTCCCAGCTGCTTGTCATAGAAAACCCAAGTCACAGGGGGGCTCATATTTGTGTAAGATTTAGGGAGTTTGGGTTCTTTGTTTGTTTGTTTGTTTGTTTGTTTGTTTGTTTGTTTTGTCTTACATGTAATGAAGTCAGAGGTTGACAGGCCATGGTGAGACAAGGGGGTTCTCTGAGTCATCAAGGATGCAGAATATTTTCGGTCTCCGTCTTTCAATGATGGCCTTCAGTATTTAGCCTGTTTCATTTTCTAAGAAGCAGGAAGGATAGAAAACAACAGCGCAAGGTAATTCTCTCAGTAAGGATTCCATCCCACAGCTGTGCTCAGGTCTCACTGCCTACTCTGGACTAAAGGTTATCTGGAAATACAGTCTCGGGGGAAAATGAGTAATGGTACCCAGTCTCCGTCATAAACACAGGTACATTCTAACAAGGACAATCAAGAAGGAACACTCATGTGTTCAACTCACTAGTTCATAGAGGCAACACTGAGAAAAGACTCCTCTTCCGAGGTCCCACCAGGAATTATCATCACACAGAAAACTTACTTCTTGAGCTTCAGAAGCCAGTGCTGAATTAGAGTCATTCAACCAGTGCTGAATTAGAGTCATTCAACCAGTGCTGAATTAGAGTCATTCAACCAGTGCTGAATTAGAGTCATTCAACCTGAGGGGGGAGTAGTGGGCCATTCTTAGCAGAACCCAGCATCATCTATGCATCATCTTGAGATTAATCAAAGCCCGGTGCAAGAAAGTTCAGTTGTCAGCCATGATGCACACAGTGGGCTCATGTCAGTTCTCCCCAGGGGGTGCCAGCCTGCACAGTCTGATGTCCCGGGCAGGGATCATAACTGGCTTTGAATTTCTGTTGCCTCTTCAGTCCCATGCCGAAGGACTCCAGCCACCAAAAACTATTTCATAAGGTCCTAATAATACAGATACAAAGAAGATGCCAGAGCAAACAAGAATGCTTTGCATACCAAGTCAAAGAGTCCTTGGAATAGACCCCAGAGTCAGTCTCTCTAAATTTTTAAGCACAGTGATTTTATACAGTTTTACATATCAAATCAGATGGACAGCATGTGGCATTCACAGCCCCTCCCTAACTATGTTATTCTTCCCTTAGTATATAGTCATGTGCCCACAGCATTGGGTAGGTTTCATTCATTGTTCAGGAAATAGATCAACAAGGCAAAGGGGAAAACACAGTTGGTAATGCTAACTCCTCTCTGGGGCTATAATATGGAGGAAGACACAGGTCCCACACGGATGTGTCCACACCCACCACATGCATCCAGATGGCCTTTAATAGCCTCAACCAGATTCCTTCCACACCCGTGAGCACTCTCGTCTGTTTGCCCTTTTCCAGTTCCCCAAGGCTTTGCAAGAACAATCTTTTTGGACTACAGGACCTTTCTACACGTTTTAGTCTCCAGAACGTCTATTGGTCCTTCAAAACCTTTATAGAGCCCACAAATAAATTCATTGCTTTTCTTCTATCCTGCTCAAATATTTTGCTTTACTTTGAGATATCCTAATAAATCATGACCTGTTTATTTTTGTGGGTTTTGCCTCCTTGACTATACTGTGAGCTCAACATCAGGAACAATGCTTTCTTTGTTTCAGAGGGATATAGGGAGAGGTGTTCATGAGTGTGATTGAATTTTAAAATAAATTGAAATGAATATTAGAACCATACTTTATAAATTTCCCGAGCTTCTGGCCTTATGTCACAATTTTCATCCCATTCATTTTTGCTTTCAAAGAACCACATTGAATCTTACAATGCCTAAGTTGACCCTGGACAACTAGATCCAAGACTCTGAAAGACTAACGCTGTGGCTCTGGGAGTCCACCCTCGACTGTTCAGTGACTTATTTTTATCACCTCATCTGATCCTTCCAAAGTATCTGAACTTGGGAAAGCAGAAACTAGAACTTCCACCTACATAGACTAGGTAAGAATATTAGCTAAGACTCACTGTCTTTGCTTGGGAAAGCAGAGTCATTACTGAATCAAAAAAGTTATACAAGAAACCCAATCTAAGCCACACAAGATGACATAAGTCAAACTGGCAAATTCCAGGTCTTCCAGACCCACCAGGCTGTTTGCTGAGCTCTTGTGGATAGAGTGGGTAGAGTATTTTGGCAGACTATTGAAAGAAGATGGGTGGGGTGCCTGGATAGGCTGGCGTTCATCTGTGAAGTGGCTGGACTTGGTCTTTGAATGGAATTTCATATGCCTGGTGGAGGCCCACCCTGGTAGTCAGATAGACAAAAGTTTAAGTGGCAAGTGGGCCAATCCTTAAGATGTATGAGTTGGGAAACATTCTCTCCTAGACCTCACTTTTATTCTCTATAGATTAGGAAAATGAGACTCACAAGACCACTGTTTCCTTTTATAGCACCCAGTGCTACTTACACAGTTGGACCATAGTAGGCTATGAGCTGGTGACAGTGTCCTCCTCTGAAAGATTTGGGTCAAGAAAACTACAAGTATAGGCACACTGTAATCCAGGTGGTTGGATAGTGTATGTATCAGAGGAAGCCTCAGGGCATGATGGCCAGCTAGTCTAAGTGCATCAGTGAACTCCTGGGTCAGTGAGAAACAGTCTCTAAGAACAAGAATGACTGAGGAAGAAACTTACTGTCTCTGGCATACACACACACACACACACACACACACACACACACACACACACACGGCAGAGGTTTTTGTCCTTCTCTTTGTTAAGTTACAATACAAAGCAGGCCCCAAAATGGCAAGGCTACTGACAAAGTCCTAAGTTGATGATGACCCAAATCCAACTCAAGCCAGACCCTTACCGTGTAAACAGAAAGGTTCTTACCATGTAAACAGAAGGGTTGTTACTAGGGAAACAGAACCCCAAATTCAGCAGTCCTCAGAAAACCCCGTGATTCAGGTTTCTGTTTTTCAGGTAAGCCACTATTTCCCTTTTCCAACCATGATGGTCAACTACCCTGGGCAAAATGCATGTAGTTCCCAATTCACCCAACCAGCCTGCATCGGCTCCAAGAGCCCCACTCTGTTGACTAGATCCACTTCCTTCTCTACCAAGCTGCTGCTC
This sequence comes from Grammomys surdaster, assembly GCF_004785775.1. Classification (NCBI taxonomy): domain Eukaryota; kingdom Metazoa; phylum Chordata; class Mammalia; order Rodentia; family Muridae; genus Grammomys; species Grammomys surdaster. Next base: position 9,214,189 of record NW_021604791.1, read on the forward strand.
TCTGCTCTCATGGGGCAGTCTGAAAGTTTGTTTCCAATAAACTGTTTTTCTACCCACAGAGTGGTCTAGTTCGATGATTTCACTGTTCTCACCTGCAGCTTGCCCCTCCATCTCACCCTCTCCACCTCTCTGGGATTAAAAGATTTCACCTTCCTCTAAAACCAGCACAGGCTCTTGGCTCACTCCACAGTGCTCAGTGGTTATAATCTGAAGTATATCCCTTTCTCTCAAAGATTACACAGTCCAGAAAAACAGGTGAGAAGAGAGACAATGTTTTATCCAGGAGCAGTGGAGAGCCACTGAAGAGAATCACATGTATGGTAGAGATTGGCTGTGGGATAGCTGTGTGGCATCACAGAGGGCAGAACTCTGTGGCTTCCTGAAAGGAGTAGAAGTGGGAAAGAAATTGTGAAGGTAGAGTGGCTAAATGTCAAACGCTGGTGCAGGACACTGTGAACTGGTGAAGGATTCTGTGAACTGATACAGGATGCTGAGCAGTGGTGCAGGACACTGAGCAGTGGTGCAGGATGCTGTGCAGCAGTGCAGGATGTTGTACAGTGGTGCAGGGTGCTGTGCAGTGGTGCAGGATGCTGTGCAGTGGTGCAGGACGCTATGAAGTGGTGCAGGACGCTGTGAGGTGGTGCAGGACGCTGTGAAATGGTGCAGGATGCTGTGAAGTGGTGCAGGGTGCTGTGCAGTGGTGCAGGACGCTGTGCAGTGGTGCAGGACGCTGTGCAGTGGTGTAAGATGCTTTGCAGTGGTGCAGGACGCTGTGCAGTGGTGCAGGACGCTGTGAAATGGTGCAGGACGCTGTGCAGTGGTGCAGGACGCTGTGCAGTGGTGCAGGACGCTGTGAAGTGGTGCAGGACACTATGCAGTGGTGCAGGGTGCTGTCCAGTGGTGCAGGACGCTGTGAAGTGGTGCAGGACGCTGTGCAGTGGTGCAGGATGTTGTGCAGTGGTGCAGGGTGCTGTGCAGTGGTGCAGGATGCTGTGCAGTGGAAAAGCTAATAAAACATGAGGAACTGGGTATAAAGTAAGGGAGTGAGTGCTGGCTCATATAGACAGACACCAGATAGATGAGATCTAACAGCCCTGGGCACCACTCTTGGCTCAGTTCCAGATCTCAATCAAAGAGTCTAGGTAATAAAGGGAACACATTACCTCTGTAGAACTGTAGAAGGAGAAGATGTTCTGAGATAATATGTGACTTTTACTATGAGAAATTGGTGTGGGGGCCCTTAGCTGATAGTCAAGGCCCTAAGCTAATTTGCTCACTTTGAGGTGAACAGTGAGGGGGTCGTGCATAAACCTGTACTTATAGGAGGGAGAGGGAACTTGTTAGCACACTGGACCTACTGAAGGACAGGACCCTAGGGCTGCCATGTATCTGAGAGTGGCTGCATCTTGAAGCAGTGGGGTCCATGATCTAACAAAGTAGACAAAGAGTAAACAGTTTTCTCCTGACACAGTGCATTCATCAGTGTTCTCTGAACAGGCAGAACTGAGAGAATGAGTATATGTCACAAGGAGATTTACAAAACAGATGGTTACAAATTCCATCCTCACACTGGAGAGCTGAGATCCCAGTATCTCCTCAGTCTGTGAAGTTGTGTACTTCAGCAGTCCCATCTGGTACAGGCCTGGGAGATGACTGGGAGTCACTGGACTTCAGCCCATGTTAGAAGGCCAAGGCAGCTGAGTTCTTATGGCAGTGAAGGATGGCAGCAGCAGAGGTGGTAAGAGTGTAGATGCATTCACCAGCAATCAGTGAAGGAAGGCAGGCAAACCTAATATGACTTTTCCCGCAATTGGAAAGTGTTCCTCACTCTGGGGAATGCATTTCCTTATACATTAATCCTTCAGGACATTAGATAGGCATTTGTAAAAAAAAAATACCTATATATGTATTAGATGCAAATCTTACATTTGTAGGTTATTAAGTAGCCATCCAGTAATGCTAACTGTTCACCAAGCTATCTCTCTCATTTGGTAAGAAGAAACACAATTTATGTTAGGTATAGATACCTTCCATTTTAGAATGGCATCCTCAAAGACAGGGACACAGTCATTGCCCTCCTGAACTATCAGTGTCTGTGGTTACCAGAAGGAAGCCTTGCACACGTTCGAGCCCATTAACTTCTTCTCACCAAGGGTGACAGTTCATGAGTCCCTCCCCAAGGATTTATAGACATTTAACAGTTACTGGGAGTTGGGGGGTGCTGACTCACAGGACCTCAGACTTTCCTGAGATCTGTAGATAGTTAACAGTTATTACAGAAGAGGCTCCACAAGGCTCTGCCCCTCCTCAAGCATAGGCATTAATGGTTGCTGCGGGGAGTGGTCTGTGAGGCCACACTCCTCACCAAGGGTATATAGACAATTACTAGGGGAGAAAACGTTCCTTTAATAGTATAGCTACCAGAAGTTGCCATGTTCCTACCATCAACCCCTCACACAGGCTCCTGTATAAGCCTAATTAAACTCATTGGTTCAACAAGCTGCACTGGGTACCACCACTTCTTTCTTTCACAGACACCCTGTATCCTGAGTGAGAAGTTGTTTTGTTTACGTCTCCCCAGAAAGGATTCACAGAACAGAGCCTCATAAAATGACCACCCAGGAGTCACTGGCTCCTTTGCTACACAGACTGGCTTTGATCTATGACTTCATACCTCTTAGCAGTGACCTTGCGTCTCTGCTTTCTACTCCTTACCATAGTGACCAGGCTGGGGATGTGGCTCCATGGTGGAGCAGCTGCCAATCATGAGGAAAGCCTGGAGTTTGAGCCCCAGGACCACACACATTTGATAAAGCAGATAATAATCTTACTGTCTCTGTTGGGCGACCGTTACTAAGTGCATGTTAGGTTTTGCAGTGCTTAGACATGGTGAATGGTCAATAAGCGTTAGGAAGCATCGTGTACTCCTACGTCCATCTTCTATCTTCCATCTAAAGGGAGACTAATGTGTTTATTTCAGATTCATCAAAGAAGACAGCAACAGGAATGTGGGCTTAAAAAGGAAACAGTGGTGGAGTGTGTCCTCCGTCCGCTCTGAGCTGCAGTTGGAAGGCTAGCTGCACACGGTCTGCCTGGGGACAGTTTGTGGAAACTAAGATCATCACTGGGTTACAAAAAGGCCGAGCACACTACACAGAGTCCAGTTATCTCTGACAAAACCTCATTCCAGTGACCTAGGCACACATGAGTCAAAAACACATGGACTAGATTTCCTTTCGAATACACATGGGCTTGACAATTAAAAGGAAGGGGTGTTTGCCAAAGTGTGTTTTGTAATAAGCCCTGGAATAATAAATGGCTCACTAGGACGGAAACATCAATGGATCATCTGTGCGGCTCATTAGCCTCAAGAGACAGAGGTTGAAATCCTCAGGAAATACTTAGAAAGAAATCTGTCCTGAGAGTCATTGCAAGCCAAAACATGCGTAGATGTGGGAAGGAAGACGTTTCTGATCTTTAGGAAGTTGCCATAAGAAAGAGCAGAAAGCATGGGTGAGACCGTGACTATGCCACTTTTCCTGCAAATGCAGCAGTGCACTCTGGGAGATTGGGCCCCCACTCCTTAGTTAACTACTGGATTTCAGGTACATCCTTCATTTCCCAGATGAGGTTCTGAATATGCAAATTGAGGGATCTCAATGACTCATCTTCAAAGCTCCCCTGAGGGTTCAAAGACTTATGGGTAATTATCAGGAGAAAATAAGGACTCACATCCTCCTGCTACTCTAAAAATTATAATTAATGAGTTCACTTCTAGTAGATTAGCTAGCCCTCCGTCAAGAAGACTTTCATGAATAACAAATAATGGGAAGTTTCTGCCTCTTTGTAAACCGAAGTCTTCGCAGGCAAACTCACACTCAGGCTGGACTGCTTTAGGAAGGAGTTTAGATCCAACCTCCAACGACATCTGTCAAGGGTAGCTGTTATTAATTGGCTCTGACAGCCTCAAAAAGAATTAAAGTGAATGAGAGCCGGGGAATGGCTCCATCAGTAAAGTTGTCTCCTGCCTCACAAACACAAACCCCAAATCCACAGAAAGAAAGCCAGGTGTGGCGGTTCAGGCTTGTGATCCCAGGGAGAAAGAGGCTTCCAGGGTATCTGGGGCTCCCTGGCCAGCTAGCCTAGCCTACTTGAAGAGCTTCAGGCCAGTGAGAAACCCTGTCTGGAGAAAAATAAACAAAACGACTAAGGGTGCCTGAGGAACATTGCTAGAGGCTAACACCATTGTAACAATGTCACATCTCTTATTAGCTAATTTTACCAACTTTCCCAGGGTCACCTGACTGAGTGTTGGCTACACTAAATAGTCACACACTTTACAAGTGATAGCAGACATGAAAGAGGGATTCCTGTAGAGAATTTATTTTCTCTGGTACTTTCTTCTTTCTCTCTTTCTTTCTTTCTCTCTCTCTCTCTTTCTTTCTTTCTTTCTTTCTTTCTTTCTTTCTTTCTTTCTTTCTTTCTATTCCTCCTCCTCCTCCTCCTCCTCCTCCTCCTCCTCCTCCTCCTCCTCCTTCTTCTTCTTCTTCTTTGTAAATTCAGAAAAGACAAGAGTTTAAGAGAAAAACTCCAGGGTTGGTAACGTGTAAATCTCAGCTGCTGCCCAGAGGAGGAAAATGGAAAGGGAGGAGGGGCGAGCAAACAGCAAAACAAAACAAAGAACACGCCATCTGAGTTAAGGTGAGTTAAGGAGGTCAGGATCCGCAGACAAGCATCCACATTGGAGGGGGTTGGGGGAGACAGGGGCTTTGGAGGAAGGGTGAGGCAGAGCAGTACCAGAAAGAGAGGATCTAGGCTCTAGCCAGCATCTAAAAGGAAGAGGCAGAAAATAGAAGGAAGAAAGGTTACATTTTTCCCCCAGAGAAGTGGAAAAACTCAACCGGACCTTCCCAAAGCTTGGAGTGACAGTGTGAGGACTGGGGATTCTGGGAAGGAAAAGTAACTGTATCTCATTAAAGAGATAATCATTCTGCCTCTCCAGCACCACTTAGAGTGAACCTGCCTTCTTAGGGACGGTTCCACCTTCCTGAGGGGTGGCCATTGGCCAGATGATTGATCAGCCCAGCTGGATTAATTCTTTCATGCTTTGTATAGTTTGGAATTGTTGCAGGATCACATTGTTAACCTCAAGATTGTGAACTGGAAAAACTTTGTTGTGGAGCCGTTCAGCCCTGGCACACACCCTTTATCCAAGAGCTTTCTGTTTATTCTAAGCAGGTAGTTGAGGTGTGGCTCAGCCCTGGCACACACCTTTAGCTTGTTTACCTTTCTGTAAACAAGAGCTAAATAAAGTCTATGAATGGTACTTCAGGAGGCAGAGCAAGCAACCAGTTGACAGGGAGTGAACATGAGAAAATCCAGGAAAGAGAAAGGAAGGTCTTTGAATTGAAGGGTATTTAAGACACCCTAGAGAAGGTGAAGGGGCCTTTTCCTTCTGGAACCTCAGTGGAAGGCCATCTGGGCACTCTCTTCACCTCTCAGAGCTAGCAGGCTTTCACCACAGCATCTGGCTCCTGAGTACATTTGGTAAAGTGAGCATTTAGGATTTTATTTTTTAAAGCAACATTGACTGTTTCACCCTAGTTTATATTCTTTCTCTCATATCCTGACCCAAGGTTCACTGTAGGTGCTGCTGCATCCGATAATAAAGGCTTCTTTCCTTATAAAATCTTGAGACAAGAGAGTTGCTTTTCTAAAAAGATTTATTTTTTTTGTTTAACGTGTCCAAGTGTTTTGCCTGCAGGAATATGTGCTATGTTCATGCAGTACCACTGGTGGCCAGAAGAGGGCATTAGATTCCATGCGATTGGTGCTGCTGTTCGTCATGAACCATCATGTAGGTGCTGGGAACTGATTCTGGGGTCTCTGCAAGAGCAGTAAGTGTTCTTAACCACTGGGCAGTCTCTTCTCGCCAGCGTTCAGCTTCTAACTTATTCACAGGAACTTAAAGTTCTTTTTCTTGAAAAAAAATTGTAGCCCCATTGAGAGGAAATCATTCAAAATTAAGTAACTTACTTATGGCTATTTTGTTTCAAGCTAGAGATGCCAGTGCTCAAAATGATTCCACAAAGACTCAAACCACACACACACACACACACACACAGAGAGAGAGAGAGAGAGAGAGAGAGAGAGAGAGAGAGAGAGAGAGACTATTATTCTGCCTTGTACTACCATTTTAATTTTTATAACCATCTATTGGTTAGAAAAAGACATCATGTTCTTTCTGTCTGACTAAATACTCTTAATGTTCATAGGAGCAATAAATCAACTTCTCTATTTAAAAGTCTAAAACTTTTATTGCACATAAGAATAGTTTAAAAGTCTTTTGTACATTATGCTAACAGCTTTTTAAAATGAACAGTAATTATCACAATACTATATTGTAATCAAACAGAACACATAGACTTCAAATAAATAATAAAATTCCTATCTATAAAACATATTTAGAGATTTTTTTCCTTTAAATTGAAAGAACAGACTCCTCTACTACAAGCCAGTATTCAAACACTAATACATCTGACTGGCAATGCTTTGTCCTGGATGTTGGTTTTATGATGATCAGATATGACAGATGGGTTGTGGCATTCCCCATCACAAGCTGTTGCACTTAAGGAGGCCAGACAGATGCAGAAGGAGACACTGGGCTATGAGCTTCTAAAGATGGCAAGTCATTCAGCAGCCCCATGGCAGCTTTGGCCTGAGCCAGCACATAGCACCTCTGTTGCCTGGTTGTCTTCTAACTAGATCTCCTAAGGGAGTTCTCTGCATTTCTGAGCCCACAGTTCATGAGTCAAGAACATGAGGGACAGGATTCTGTCTGTTGTGGGCAGAGCTGTCCATCTCCTGACTCCTCAATGCAATCTCTCTTTGGTGATGTTGATGTGAAGTTTCTGTTCCTTCTGCTTTAATCGCTCTCATCATCTTAATTTTTGAGAACATGAAAGCTGAGTCTCATTTAGACAGCAAAGAAAGCTGGCACTTCACGCTCTGCAAAGGCCGTCATGTCTAAATACATCCAAAGAGCTCTTAACCAGAAATGACAGATGAAAATGTTTCAAGCATGTTAGACATACTCATTTCAACTCAACAATCCCATTGCTAGTGACCCAGGCTGGGTAGAAACACTGGCAGAAATCTATGTGCACAGGTCTTTACTGTATATATACTATAACATAAGAAATCCAAAGGGACCCAGCTCTGTAAATCACATATAACCACAGGAGGAAATATTATGTATCTATTAAAATGATGTGTACAAAGAATCATTTATTGGCTTGGAAATATCTTGTGCATAATGTAACAGCTTTAGCTATAAAATTTTATGAATCCATGATATATTTTCACCGATATAAAATATAAACATCTGACAGTGTTTGCTTTGTGTCTTCCTGAAAGTTTCCAAGATAGAACGTGCTCAGCCAAATGAATGAAACAGAACTTAGGCCCTCATGACTTGCCTGCTTCTGCTTTCCTGTCCCTGGCTCTGCTAGGGGACAATGACTTCTTCAGATCACTTAAAACAGAGACCTATAGCTTTCTAAAGAGGTAAGTTGGCTTAGGGCACTCCATTTTTAATGGAGCATTTTTATCTTTAATCATGTGTGTGTGAAAGAAGATGTGCATCTCCTGAGGAGGCCAGGAGAGGGTGTCTGATCCACTGGAGCTGGAGTTGCAGGTGGGTGTGAGTGCTGAGAAACAAAGTCACATGCTCATCAGAGCTCTGATATCTCCAGCCCAGGATGTTCTCAGGGCTTGTTTTTATGGCTTTGTTTTTGTTGGTAGTAGTGGTGGTATTAATGTTGGTGGCTAGTTGGTTGGATGGTTAGTTGATTGGTTGGTTAGTTGGTTGGTTGGTTGGTTGGTTGGTTGGTTAGTTGACTGGCTGATTAGTTGGTTGAATAATTGGTTGGTTGGTTGGATGGTTAGTTGGTTGGATAATTATTTGGTTGATTAGTTGGTTGGTTGATTAGTTGGTTGGTTGATTAGTTGGTTGGATAATTAGTTGGTTGGTTGGTTGATTAGTTGGTTGGTTGATTGGTTGCTTGCTTGCTTGTTTGCTTGCTTGCTTGCTTGGATTATTGGCTGGTTGGATGACTGGTTGGATGACTGGTTGGTTGGTTGGTTGGTTGGTTGGTTGGTTGGTTGGTTGGTTAGTGGGTTGCTAGGTTGGTTAGTTGGTTGGTTGGTTGGTTAGTTGGTTGGTTGATTGGTTGGTGGGTTGGCTGGTTGGTTGGATAATTGGTTGGTTGGTTGGTGGGTTAGTTGGTTGGTTTTCTGAGACAGGGTCTCATTATGGAGACCACATTGGCCTTCAACTCACAGAGATCCCCCTGCCTCTTCCTCCTCAGTGCTGTGATTAAAGACACCAGTGTGCTTACCCCAGATGCTCAGTTTTAAAAGATTACAACTCTACCCTTAGTATTCTGCTCTCTCTCCCTTGACTAGTAAAGCCCAATCACTGTAAATGGTTCCTTAGTGCCCATGACTATGTGTCAGTCACTATAGCTACCTCAGGCTGTCCCCTAGTGCCCATGGCTATGATCAGTGAGAATAAATACAAATTCTCAGGCCCCATTCACCCTTCCACCAGGACCTGTGAGCAAAGTGGTGACATAGGTTTAAGGAGTCCTCTGAGGGAACTCAAGTTTTAACAGTGTCTGCCTAGGTGTTAAATAGGTTTTTTAAATTTATTTATTTATTTATTTATTTATTTATTTATTTATTTATTACCAAAAACAGCAGCTTACACATTTCTAAGGTGCAACATGGTGCTTTTATATATGACTACATTTTATAACTAATATATCTGAACAGTTAGCTTTCACTACCTCACCTATTGTGTTTTTGAAGTGAAACTTTTCAAAACCTTTTCAGCTATTCTGAAATATAAGATATATCATTGTACCAATCCAGTTATACCACAGAACATCAGAATGTATGCCTCACACCTAGCTATCTTCAGACTCACTGGCCCACACATAATGGCCCCATTCCCCTTCCATCTCCTGCCCCAGCCTCTGGTTACCACCGTCCCACTCTCTACCACTATGTGATCCATTGTTCTAGACTCACATGTGCTGTGGTCCTGCAGTATTTGTCACTCTGGACCTGACTTGGTTCTTCAGCATCTTCCTGGTCCATCCACGTTGCTCTTTGGGTGAGCATCGATGGTGATCCCAACTGTCTTGATATCCAATGTTTGCCAACACATGAATGACTTTAAAATGCTTTAAAACTATTTCATGAGTAATTAAAGGATGTGAAGTCCATCTAATCCCCTTAGAATCTATCATCTCCCTCTGGATTGACAGAGAACTGTTCTAGTCTTCCTATAATGACCTTTTATAAAATCTTCTTGGCTGACCAGGCATTTAGTCTTTACTGAGGGATGCTGTAAGATGTGTCCGTTAGAAGCCCAAGGGCAGCGCTGCCGAGTCAAGCTTTCCCTTGCCCACACTAACATTTCTTGTCCTGGATCCCAATCTGAAATGACACATTTAAAGTCTATGTAGTTGCTTATTGCCCATGTCTCCCACTAGACTGTAAGATCCAACAGGCAAAAGAAAATCAATAGCACACTGTCTTCTCAGCATCTGTACTAGGGTCTGGGCCCCAGTGTAGGCATAACAATAAAATAGTGCTGAAGGGGACAATGTTGCCATGAGGCATTTCACAGTGGCCACGGGTAAGATCACTTCTGCCCAGCCGCAGGACCAACAACAGCAGCTTTCCTGTTGCTTCTCCGATCTGTTTTTAATCTTACAAACAGGAGGCATTTTGTAACTAACCAGGTTTCCGTTTGAAAGGGCTGACTTACAAATTCAGAATAAACTTTGAAGATAAGGATTTTTGTGGTTTTGAATTTTTAGTCTGTTCCTGAATCCATCCTACAGTGAGTGACCTTTGTTACTTCAGCTGTTCTTGATCTTAGCTGAGGTCCAGTCTCCCTTTGGGGACTTGGAAGGTCAGTGTGTCAGCAGAAGCAGTCAAGTCCTATGCCCACCTCTATGCCCTCTGCCCTTGGCCAAATTGCAATGTGGCTTGCCGCAAGCTCATCTATAAATGAAAATCTTGGGAAGGTCTGCTCTGTGGGGTAAGACTGAGAATACCAGTGAGTCCTACTAAGAGCTCTGTGTCAGCTGCTCTGCTGCTGATGGCGACTGTGAGAGAAACTGACACATAGTGAGAATAAATAGATTAATTAATATATTAACATGACCGAATGTTTACGGTGGCTCGCTCTAGAGGAAGAGGTTGAAATACCATTCCTCTCTTCTTGTATTTCCTGGTTCCAAAACCTCAAACAAAGAGCTTGTAAAACCCACAACAAAATGGAACACATGGAGTCCAGGACATTTATAGATGAGTTTAAAACATGGGAAAGGAGTTTTTACTCCAGTCAGAGCCTGAGAAGAGTATCCAGAGCTCCAAACATCTCATCCCTAGTTTATCCTAGGCCAGGCAGACGGGGCATCTGAAGGGACAGATGACTCAGTCCCAGGCCCGACGAAGTTGGATGTTTCTCTCAAGAACTCTTCACGCCTGCATGTGGATAGGCAGGAAGGACATTAGTGGTGGCCGTATATTTCTCGTCTGTTTTCTACCATGGTAAATGCTGCTATTTTAGCGTTTTAGATTATTTCTAAACTTCTACCCCTTTATTTCTTTCTACTCAGCCTAATCTGGTTTTGATTTTATTATTTATTCTTGCATTTGCGGGTGTTTTGCCTGAATGTGTGTTTGTGTACCACATGCACAGTGTCCATGGAAGCCAGAAGAGGGTGTTGAAGCCTCAGATTGGTGTAATGGATGGTTGGTTGTGAGCCCCTGTTATGGGTGCTGAGAACTGAAATCAGGCCCTCCAAGCTATGGTGATGCATGCCTCTAGTCCTAACACTCAAGAGGCAGAAGCAGGTGGGTCTTTGTGAGTCCTAGGCCATCCTTGTCTAAATAGTGAGGTCCAGGACAGCCAAGACTAAACAGAGAAACTGTATCTTGAAAAACAACAACAGAGCAAACAGTGCTCTTAACCTGCTAAGACATCTCTCCAGACCTTACTCAGCCTGATTTAAAGAAGTATATATAGGAAAAGATTGGAAACAGAGCTCACTGGTAGAGCACTTGCCTAGCACACATGAGGCTCTGGGCTCAACCCCTAGTAATGGAAATAATAACAATGATAATAGCGACAACAACAATGATAGAAACAAGTAGCAAATGATTAAAACCTACAATTGTAACAAAAACCCACTTACACAAAGCATACGATTTACCATCTAATAAAAAAGGTGGGGCAGGTGCCAGGTCAGCTCCTCCTGCTCTTTCACCTCTAACCTTTAACCCTCAGATGCAGCCCATAATAAGCTGGACCTCTAAAGATGGCTTCAGTTGGACTTCTTGTGATTTCTATACAATCTGGCTGGTGCATAGTCACAGCGGGTAACAAAGTGTGGCAGTTTGAATGGAATGTTTGCTTAGGCAAAGAAATGTAAGTCTTGGGTATCTGAGTATTTGGTCCCCAGTGGTGGCTGTTAGGGAAGGATTTGGAGGTACAGCTCTGCTGGAGGAAGCACATCACTAGATTCTAAAACCAGTTGTTTTTTCTTCAGTTCCCCAGACTTTCACTGAAGTCTCTCCGCTGTTTGAAGAGCCACTTCTCTCCAACTCATTCTGCCAAAACTCTTTCTGATACAAAGAAAAAGGGATGAGAGAAGATAACGGACAGCTAAGGAAACTAAGTCATGCACACCAAATAGTTGTGAGCATCCTAGTGGCCAAGTTAAAAGCCCTAGCCTATCAGGTCACAGGATAGATTGCTTTCTTTTCTTTATACAGAGCTTCAAGTGAGATGCCCATACTTCTTTACACGTCTGAGTGCCCACCACATTCCACTGCTTTAACACAGGGATCCTTCTGAAGGGCATTCTCAGCATCAAGGGAGAACTACTGTCCTTCTAGAATAGTGTCTGGCCCAACACGAGTTAAAGATAATGAGTATCTTGAAACCTCAGGAGCAGCATCTCTGACCTCTTGCAAAATACACAAACAAACAACAAACCAACAAAACAAAAACCACAAACAAATAAAATGGCTGCCAAATGCACACTATCTAAAAGAGAAATTATGATATTGGAGAATACAGCTCTCTAGAAAGTGGCTGGAGGCTGGAGGCTAGTGTTGTCTGAGGGGCTATTTCAATACTGTTTCCTAGGTCGTGTGCCCAGTTACTCTGAGTTCATCGGTCTAGGTTTCAGGTGAGGTGTCAGGGTATTACTAAACCACCCAGATGACTCTGGTGTGCTGCCCAGATAGAGAACATGTCTGTGCAGAGTGTGAAATGAGAGTCAAGAGACTAAGGCCTGGTGTATGCTGTCCTCCGAGCTTTTGTTTCTCTATTTGCAAAGTGAAGAGAAAATCTGTCCTGAAAGCTGGGCAGTGCTCCCTGGGGAAAGCATTTGCAAACATAAGGACCTGAATTTGAATCCCCAGTACTTTTGGACAAACCTGCTATGGTGGCACGGGCACGCAGCCATAACCCCAGAGCTTTGAGGGTAAGAGGAACAGACACACACACAGACACACACACACAGACATAGACACAGACACACACACACATGCACGCACACGCAGTTAAATGCTTTCTTTTGATAAGACTTGCCGTTGGTCACAGTGTCTCTTCACAGCACTATGACAGTAACTAGGACAGAACTTTAACTTCTAACTCACTACTCAGACACCATCACGAGCACCGTCAACATGTACATAGACGGACTGACACATTAACAACTAAATATAAGCACACGAACCTGGTTCTTCTGATTACTCTCACTTAACTCAGACTTTAAGGTCACTGGGAAATTCTTTGATGTCGAAGACTTTCATAGGCCACCATCCATTGAGTCAAAGGCAATAATAATATGTCACATTCAGCAGGAGACTAAGAGCTTAAAGCATAAAGGAAAAGGCTTCTGCTCCAACCTGAGGAACCTTCTTACTTTTCTTTCCTTTTTCTTTTTTGTCTTTTTTGACTTTTCTTTTTCTGCTTAGGACCACCTGGAGAGTTGGGATGCTCCACCTCTACACTGCTGATCATCCTCCCACCCCCACCCCCACCCCCACCCCTGCACATAGATGGTTCAGCCTGAACTGGCCCACAGACCTGTGACTGGGGACATTTCTACTGTTTCCAGCTCCAAGCTGGAAGTGTCTCTAATGGTAGCAGGACTCCAGTCTCAAAGAGAAGACAGAAATTCAGAATTTCATAAACACAGTATCTCCTCATCTTCAAATGCTGACAACTTTATACGTCATACACCGAGCTAGCCAAATAATCCAGCTCTCCCGGTCTGTTCTGGATCTCTGGTACGTTTGCCACTCTGCCCTAAGCACTCCCAAATCTGTGCAGAGCTCAGCTATTCTCCAGTCAGCTTCAATGCGTGTCTCAGATCTTTATTCCTTCTGGGACTCACTCTGGACACAGTCTCAACAGTCTTCAAATTCCCAGAGCAGAGAGCATAACTGACCTCGGTGTGTCACACCCCCGCTTAAACGTAGTAAACATTTCCATTTGGTAAACTTGGGAAAACAAACACACTGATTTTTTTCCTGAGCTGGGGTCACCACATTTGATCTGTTTGCACATTTATTCTTGATCAGGTTTGACCAGTAAAACCAGCCTGAAAACCAATGGTTTTTACAGGGAAAATTCATCCAGGAGCATTTCCCAGTGCCCCAGTCTGCATTCCCAGAACACCTGCAATAATTGTTGAGATTCTTACATCCAGTGATTTTTATTTGACAGTTCCTCATTAACACTTTTAGATGACAGTCTTTTTGCCTCGATTTCTAAGTATTTTGTAAACAGAAAGAAACACTAAACTTCCCTACATCTGGGCCAGGACTGGCTGGCCAGCAGGAGCCCTGGGCTGCAATCCCAGCTTAGCCCTGGACAGCTGCATAACCTTGGCTAACCCTCTTCACCTCTCTAGGCCTCAATTTCCTGTAGCTGATCTCTGAATTTCCTTTCAGCTTTAAAAATTATTTTGACGGTGTAATTTAATTATACAATAAAGTCTCAAATGTCTTTCAGCTCTCCTTGGGTTTACCTAAGGGTGGAGAAAGCAGGAACAAGCTTTCATTCACTCACTGACAGTCACCAGGTGCCTATCGTGTGCCAGGCAGGCTGTCAAAGGCTGGAGGTAGAACTCAGGCGAGAAGGCATACACCAAAGCAAGCCACTTGCAGTCAGTTGGGTATTTGTGATACAGTTCCAAGAAAATCAAGGCCATGTAACTCACACACTCAGAGAAGGGTCCATTAAGGAGGTGAGGCTTAAATTGATTTTTATGGGACCAAGAAGAAAAATAACACCCCATGCAGAAAAGAGAGTTTTTGAATTCACTATAAAGTATATGGAACTCAGAGAATGGCCAAAGTTTATTAGCTAAATGAGTAAAAGTAACCCGGCCGCCTGTTGTTTCTACAGATACTGCCTTCTCTCCTAAACTTCGGGCAGCAGCTGCCACAGCTCTGCCCACTTCCTCTGCCCTGGGCCTCCCAGCTCCTTGACCAGATGGTTCTCAGCTCCATGTTGAAAGGTGCCTTGCAGACCACCTCCCCGTCAAGACTAGAGGTAAACGCAGCTGAGCTGGGCTCTCGCTGGCCTGCAAACACTGCAGCGTGTCCTTTCTCTCTTCAGCTACACATCCATCTGGCTTCACAGCTACCTGTCCGGTGACCCTCAAGTTCATGCACCACAGAGGAAGGCAATAGTCTGAGCACAGGGCACGAAGATGTATCAGGTGCATACTCAAATACGGGATATGGATGATACATAAAATCATATTAGAGGTGATAGGACCATGCTCCTGAAAGCAAGGCCACTTATACTCACTGGTTAAAAAAATAAAAAATGTCGATGGTGAAGGTGGGACTAGGTGGGATGAGGAAGTGGATCTGTGGGAAAGGGAGGATGGGAGACTACAATAGGAGGAGGGGAATATAATAAAATGTAACATATATATGTCACATAACACACACATGTATAT
>NW_021604791.1:9229656-9238784 GCF_004785775.1 Grammomys surdaster
GGGGGGGGGGTTGAGACTCTCCCCAGGACATACAGCTTTCAGGTCACATTAAATTCTACCGAGTTTTTTTTTTAAATTCTACCCAGATTATTATCAGCAAGCCGTTTTACATAGTTGTATTTGTTTGTTGTTTGGCCAGGAACAATAAAAAGCTAGAGCCATTTCTAATTCATTTCCCAAAGACTCTGCTGACAACTGATGTTTAACAATGTCATATTCCACATGCAAAAATGTTACTTATTCCCAGTGTGGGGTGTTAGTTTATAAACTCTTCCCCTGTGTGCAAAGCCCCTGACCAGCTGTGGTCTTCCAGACTTGGTTTCTTCATTTGTAAAATGGCACTGTGCTTAAAAAAAAAAACACAGCTGTTGTGCTGAACAAACATCTCACAACCCAAGGAGTTTGTGCAGTGTTTAATGCCCAATAACTACTCAGCTGAAAAAGACAAGAAAGGTGATCATGGAGTTTCCATGAGAGGTTGAGAAATGCAGCCATGCAGACAAAGATCTGGAACATATGGCCAGATAGGGGCCCTTTTCCATATTATTTTAGGAGGGAAACTGAAGGAACAGAGAGACTTCCCACCTTCTTGTCTGCTTGAGAGACGGGGTCTTCTGCTTCCAGGGTGATTCTAAGAACCTCAGGTGGTGAAAGAGAAAGTACCAATTTGTCCTTTGAAAACTTAATTGCAGTTTTATATAATAACAATGAAGCATAGATTTGTTTAAAATTTCAATATTTTAGGATACACGTGCTACATATTGGATAAGAAAGAAGCATTAATTTACCACAGCAGAATTCTCACTGCAAACAAATTAACAGTCAGGGGATACAGGCTATCAAACAGAGATAACAATTTGACTATTACAGATTAGCACAATGCACCCCAGAAGAATGGAATAAATATTGTGTCACAATAAAAATAAATAAAACAAACTGATTTCTTATAGAAATAAGACTTCAAAACTGAATTTGCAAAGCACAGAGCTACTACCATCTGGGCTCTGGGACAGCATGTTCTCAAAGGTGCTCCGCCCTGCCCTGCCCCGCCCCGCCCCACCCTTGCATCCTCCCTCCAGCCGCCGCCCCCCATGTGTTCAGTGAAGTTTCTACCGAGGAACATAAAGCAACTCTTCAGAAACCACGGCCTCACGTGACATTTCTCTTCACAAAGGAGTCTCAGTGAGTTTCGTCACTTGAGACTGAGGAAAACAGAGTCATTCTACCCAACGAGTTGTACAGTCTAGTGCTGTCCCAGAGGGAGAGACACAGGAAAGAGAGACTGGCAATCGTAGGAAACAGAAAGGGCAAGCGGAGACAAGGAATCCCAGAGGAAAAAACCAAACCCAGCAGGGAGTATCAGCCCAGACTGTGGGGCTACCCAGACCTTGATGGAGGACGCCCTCCTCATATGCAGGCGAGAGGCTCTGGCTGTGGAGAGAGTCGCTTATTTGTGCTTCGGGATTCTAAGTGTGGCTAACAGATACTCTTGTTACTCTCGCTGACTGGCTCTGGGGCCCATTTCTGGTAGTCTATATTGATTTTCTCTGGGATCTCTCAAACCTGGTTTTAGATTGGGCTTCCAAGTACGCGATTTTCTTCTTTTGTAGTAGCGAAGGAGACATTCTGAATATGTGCAGGCCGTGATGAGATGGAACGAATCTACAGTTCACACCACCCGCTCCTCAGCCAATGAGAAGCTGGAATCGAGCAGTGAGGTTTTTGTTTTGTTTTGTTTTGATTTTATTGTTTTACTCTGGGTGGGTGTGTCTCAACTGTGGAGCAGGAGACCGCCAGGAGTACTCTCCACTATTGTGCTCTGGGATGGGGGAAAGTAGTGACATCTACTGAGTTCCCTCAGTTTGAATCCTGTTTTGTTTTTGCCTTTTTGGTTTTATCCGTTTGTGTTTTGAGGTAATATCTCACAGTACTCCCTGTCTGGCGGCAAAGCCAGATCATCCTGCTTCAGCCTTTCAAGGGCTGGGATCCCTCGACGAGTCTTCTGAGAGAGCTTCTGCCCCTTGACTTATCAGCTCTTCCACTCATCTTGAAAGCGCTTCAGATTTCACAGAACACCAGAGAAATGCCAGGACTTGGGGAAATGTTGAATTATGCAGATGGCTCTCTGAAGCCCGCTGTCTGTAGATTTGCCAAAGCCCTGATTACAGCAAACACTCACTGCTGCTAGCTCCAGCAGGGACCCTGGACACTCCTGGGCACGGACAATCTTCTTCCAGGTAGAAAAGAGAGACCAGAGCAAGTGAATGGCTAAGCTAGGATCCTGGTCCAGGCCTCTTCACTAGAGGTCCAAACGATTTCCATGATCCATTTATCCAGCGACTCTGCAGACCTAGTGATGCTTGCAATCACAATATTTCATTATTCACATGTATGTAGATACATGCAGATATCCATGCATATATGTGCACGTGCACATACACAAACATGCCCTTAAACTGTTGTGCTTATAGCACAGCATACATGTCTAATCTTTCCTATGTCTAATCAATTATATGTCTAATATTTCATAACCAGACACTGGGATGCTTTCTACAGCATTGACACGTACCTCATTTACTCATTTAAGTCAGTGACAGCGTTTAAACAATCCAGAGAAGCTCACCTCACAATTACACCCATTAAAATTGTTCACAGGAGGCACAGGCCTTAGAACTAAGGTTAACTTAATAACTAATTCTTACCAAAAAGAAAACAGAAAATTATGGACTATTCATTTAAAACCAGGATTTAAAAATGTATTTGCTTCATGTCATCTCTTTTTTTTTTTTTTTTTTTTGCCTTCGAAAGCTCTAGAATTGAATGTCTGCTCTGCCTTTACACGTACCAGAGAGTTTGTCTTGTCTCTAAAATGTCACTAAAATGATAAGCTTGCTGGAATTGGATATAAAACCAGCTAGGAGATGTCAAAGTGCACACAGAACCCCAGTTGCTCAGGGCACTCTGACTGGCATGGGCCAGCTCCTGCTCGCCTCGGTGACAGCTGTGTTCAGCACTGTGTCTCCCACTGTGGGAAATGTAGTCTCTTCAGCTCCTTACAAAGAACAGGCACATCCTGTGTCGCTTGTGAAGGGCAAACAGTGGGCTCACCTCTTAACTTACTACAATTTTCCCAACTGACGGTTCTAAGGCCGGCTGCCACAAAGGAAGTTCGGTGTGTGACTTGCCTCTGTCCCCTTGTACTAGGAACTTGTATGTAAAGGTGGCTGGATCCCTTGCTGGAGACGATACTAAGGGCAGGTCAGTGATCTAAGCAACCAGCAGCCTTCCTTCAGTTTGTACTGTCTACTACTGCCATCTTTGATTCTTTAAAACTGAACAGAAAGTTAAGACACTTCCCTACCAGTGGGAGCATATAGGATTCTTAATTTCTTTAGATTTCTACAAGCCTTTATAGTCCTCTCACCAATGTAGATAGACTCTATATCAAGATTTTTCACTTGTAACTATGAACAGTTGTGGCCTGTCTGTCTGTGGTCACAGAAGAAATAGAACTGACACAAATCACATCACTGGCTATCTGCGTGATCGGTGTTCGCTTAAATTGGTCTTTTTTCCCCCTTCCTTTTCCTCCTAGCACACAGAGAAAGGCAGGATATACAACTAGAATGTGAACCTCGAACTAAAACTTGTATGTTTGTAGCCGCACTACGCACAATAGCTTAAAGACAGAAGTAACCCAGACACCAACGATCAACGAATGGGCAGGCAATTCTGTGGTATAGCCATTATTTGCCATGAAAAGGAACTGGGTAGAGAGAAATGCTACAGGATGAAGGAACTCAAAATGACTGCATTCAGGGACAGAAGCTAGACACTGAAGGCCATGTGTATGATTCCAAATTCGTAAGATATCTGAAGTAGGTAAAGCCATAGACATAGAAAGCCCATTAGTTATCACCAGGGACCTTGAGAAAGAAGATTTCAGAGACTGATGAATGGGCAGAGGGATAACATCCTGTGGGGTTATAAGCTCTCCTGGACCTGGATAAAGATAACGGTTGTACAGAACTGTATATGAACCAACTGTGTTCTTTGCAGTGGTTAATGCTGCTGTACTTTAAGTTACAAGGGTCCACAAGCACCAGGACATACATGCATGCAGCACACACACCACACACCTTCACACCATGGAAGAGTGAGGAAGGGCTCAGACCCAAGGTTGCCATGGCAGCACATCTGTTTTCCCAGAGTCTACTCAGTAACTCCTTTCTCTACCGGTCCCCTATTTACCTCCTCTGGCCTTAGCAGCATTGTACCTATGGCCTGACTTTCTTTGTCTTCCTATCCAGACTACAGTCCACTCTTCTCTCAGCCTGGACTAGAGAGACTGTTGGATCAATTTTGATCATTTGGGACACTTCTGAGCAGCTCCAGAGAGGTCACGTTGCCCCATGCATTGTTCCATGAAAATGAACCCGGAAGATGCACATCCCTCTCCACCTTGCTCAGAGGGTCACGTGGCTTCTTTCAGTAGCACAGATGGGTCATGTCTGGAGAACATGTTGAAGATATCAGTTGCTTCTTCAGAAAAAGTAGACATGAGCTAAACCCTGCCAGCTCTGCACATGCTATCAGCATTGAAGGGCCTAAAATTGGTCTCAGGATGGAATGAGCTCAACAATCTCTCATGGAAACTTCCAGATGTTTCCCAAAAAAGGAAGAGGAAGAACACCAAAGGGACATCTGGGTTCCGAACTGGAGATTCTCCCACCTTTATCTCTAAAAGCCCTACATAAAGCAGATCTAACCCTGGAAACCCTTTGTGAGACACGGAGAGCCCAGGGGAGGGGGATCGAAGCTAACAGAAAGCAAATGTCTACTTTGGCAATGGCCGTGGCTGATGTCAGTTTGTTTTCCTCTCCACTGTAAATGGAAAAGAACTTACAAGGCAGCCCAGTGGAAATGCTCAATACAAAACGTTCTGTTTGACTTTGATCATCTGTGCTTGCTGTGATAAGCAACATATGGCGGACCCTTCACTTGCGGCCTTAGTAAATCAGCAATTCAAATAGCTTTTCCACAAAAGCTTACCTGCTAGGAAAGAAAATGCCAAAAAGACTAAAATGGAAAAAAAATAATAAAAGAAGGAAGCAATGCCAGCAAGCCCACAGAGCATGCTTCAAGATAAGACTGTGGTGGCCTTGATGTCCCCAAATTTGTGGTAGCCCTGTGTCCCCGAATTTCACAGGTTTCTGGTCCACCCATCAGCACTCAGATGCAAGGACTCAAATACCTTTCGTCCTTGTTATGAGACATCAACCTCCAATTCCATGGTTTACTGGAGGGGGAACAGGCTGCAGCGTTTTTCCCCATAGCTTTCAGCTCCGCAGGGTTGACCTTCTCTCACTGAGCGACGTTTGAACCCATCCTGCATCTTTCCAAGTCTCTAGCTGCAAAACCACCACAGAAATGTCCAAGTTCCAGAATCTCCAGCAGTGACCATCAGCTCTGGGTCTATGGTTGAATAAGCACAGGACAGAGCTCGTTATTTTAGTCACGCTACCTGTGCAACGCCACACAGCACTGACAGTGCTAACACTTGTTATGAAGCGTGAAGCCCTCGTTCCCAACCCCTTCCACATCGTTGACGACTCCAGCCATTAGCAGTAAGTCTCTCGGGCTCATGTCTCCTTTCCATCCCCTGATAGCTACTCATATGTGTCCTGTCTCTATCTTACGTGTTTCATATGAGTACTGTCACACAGGATTTAGTCTTTCGTGCCTGGCTTAATTTTATTTAGCTTATGTCTTTTGGTTTCATCCATGCTATAGCACCTAGGAGAATTCACTCTTCTTAAAAGCTGGCCTAGATCCCACGTTTGATTTAGCCACTTATCCATTCATCGTGTGATGCATCTTGGGGTTGTATGCACACTTGGAATGATGTTACGGATGCTGCTGTGAGCACCTTGTTTTGACTTTGTTTTTGTGAGTGGACTTGCTGCTTCGTAGAGTGATTCCACTTAAAAATTGAGGAGCCACTGCCTTATTCACTGTTCTAGCGCTGTGAAGAAAAGCCACAACCAAGGCAAATCTCATAAAAGCAAGCATTTTACTGGGGGCTTGCTTACAGTTTCAAAGGGTCACTTTGTGATCACTATGGCGGGAAGCAAACAGGCATGTCAGTGGAGCAGTAGCTGAGAGCTTTACATCCTAACCCAGAAACAGTAGGCAGAGAGAAAGACACTGGGCCTGGCATGGGCTTTCGAGACTTCAAAGCCAACCCTGGTGACACACATCCTCCAACAAGGCCACACCTCCTACTTCTTCTCAAACACTTCCACAAAGTGAAGACCAAACATTGAACATATGGGCCTATGGGGACCATTTTCATTCAAAACCCATAACTACCAAACTTGTTTTTTTATGGTTTGGTTCTGTTCGGTTCGGATTGGTTTGGTTTGGTTTGGTTTGGTTTGGTTTGGTTTGGTTTGGTTTGGTTTGGTTTGGTTTGGTTTGGTTTGGTTTGGTTTCATAGCAGCTGTAGCATTTTGCATTCTCATCAGCAATAACAAAAAAATTCAAACTTTCCATATCCTAGCCAGTATTTCTTTTGTGGCTTTTCATTGATTTTTGTAATTGTCACATTGATGCATGTGAAATGGACTCTCGCTGTAATTTTAACTTGCATTCCCTAATGACAAGAAATGTTGAGCTTTTTTTTTTTCTGTGTTTACCATCCACTTGTATATTGTCTTTAAAAACTTGTCTACACATCTTTTTTTGTCCACTTTAGAACTGGATTTTTGGTGTTATTGAGTTGCAGGAGCTCTTTATATATGCTAGCTATTAACTCGTAGTAGGTACCTGATTTCCAAGCATTTTTTCCTCATATCATGAGTTTCTCTTCACTCTCTTGATAGTATCATCTTATGTAAAATATTAAAATATTTTACATTATGTAAAATATTTGGTGAAGCACAAGTTACCTATATTTTAGTTCCTTTTGCTACCTATGCTTTTGCTGTCAACACGAGATCTGAGAAGTGGCTTCTGCACCTCAGATTGCCCTCATAGAGTTTTGTTCTTCAGTTCATTTTGAGTTCATTTCTGTCTATCACGTAAGGTGAGCATCCAACCTCATTCTTTTGCGTGTGGATGTCCAGTGTTTTCAGTACTAAGTTTTCAAAAACAGACAGACTGTTATTCTCTTGGATTGTCTTGGCAGTTCTGTGAACATCATTTAGTCATATGCGTAAGGATTTATTGCTGGACTCTCTGATTTACCCACTGATCGGGAGTGTGAGTATAGAAGGTGGGTGGATGGTGGGAGCCTCTTAGGACCACACTGTTCTGACTATCGTGGCTCAGCAGTGAGCGTGCCAACTTCATTCTTATGATTTGAGGACTCTGACTCTCCTGGGCGTCTGAGTGTCTCTGAGTTTGTGAAATGCTTTTCTGTTTCTATAGATAGCACTGGAGTTTTGATAAGGGTTTCTTTGAATCAAAGATCTTGAAGGGTCATACCCTTTTCTACACTAAAACTACTGTGCTTTCAGGAAAGCTCCAACTCCTGTTCAAGAGGCTGTACAGATCCAGCCATCCAGCTTCTCTGGCTTGAGAATGCTCTTGGTTCTTCCCTTTGACGTCTGTCCCTACATTAATTTGTCTCTTAGTCACAAACCAATGACTAAGATCAATGGAAAACACGCTTCTTTCTTTAGGTTTAGATACTTGGGGGAAAAATTAGACACACCTCCCTCCAGAGGAGAACACATTTATTTTTTACAATCTAACTGTTCCAACTAAAATTGACTGTGCATTCAATTGTCAGTAATGGCTAAGGTGAATACTCTTTCTCCTCAATTCCAGAACCGAATAGACAAGGTGACAGAGTTACTGCAGCTGACTTAAGTGAATCTGATGGATTTATCGCTAGACTCAGGTTGGACTGGCTTCTTCAGGTGTTCAGGGAAAGCAGGGGTTAAGTTATGGCTGTTGGCGGAAGAGTATGAGGCTGGATTATGGGTAGCCAACCAGTAGAACTCTTAAATTTCTACCTAGTAAGCGTGCCAGGGATTGTGCATAATAAAATATTTAGTATCTTTGGTAAAATAAGTCTGAATAGTGAGGGTAAAATATTGAGAGAGAATAATACTATGCGTTTGGAGTGATCTACTCAGTGATAGCTACAAAGTTTGTGGAAATGCTAAGGACTTTCTAAACAGACAGACCAAGCTCTTGAACACTCAGTTCAGACCAAACAATATGGGGTTCCTGCTTTATACTAATGCTGACAACCAAGAACTTACACAGCACTTTCAGCCAGTCACAGCTATATTTCCATCTGTGTTCTCACATGACCATGCTTAAGAACATATTATAGCTGGGCACGGGGGCCCACACTATAATCTCAGCACTTAGGAGGTGGAGGCAGGAGGATTACAAATTGGAAAACAACCAAGACTTCAGAGTGAGTTTGAGGACAACTTGAGCTACATGAATAGACCATATCTCAAACACACACACACAAACACACACACACACACACACACAATCTCATGACTAAAAGAATCACACTCTTCACTTGAATTTTTTCATTTCCTTTTTACTGCACATTTGGGACACACAGCCTGTTCTAGTACTTTCTAGATTTAATGAGTCCTTAATCCATTCCTGAGAGAAATAGAGGAAACAGTCACGGCAGCTTGTTCCAAACGGATCAGTCAGCCATTGTGCAGGCTCTTCCTAGAAGAATCAACTGAAACTAAATAATCTCCTGAGGGGATTAAGCAGGATATTTTCCTACCTTCCTGAAGTAGTTGATGCTTCAGAAATTTGAAGGAAATCCAAGATAATTTCTTTGAAGCACGGGCAATATTTATTCCGACAGTTTGTGCGGCAGCCAAGTTGAGCGAGAAAACCAAGGTTTTGGATGGGATGTTTCTTCTGTCCTGTGGACCAGGTACCCAAGTCAGATAGTGCTATGTGCCATCGTATACTCCTGCGGGGAGGGGTGTTTATCCCCAGCATAGAAAAGAAACAAAGAAAAATCTTGTAATGCATCAAAAAATTAAAGTGAATAGAATTATTCTTTTGGCCATGAGATATATGTGTGTGTGTGTGTGTGTGTGTGTGTGTGTGTGTGTGTGTGTGTGTGTGTGTGT
>NW_021604791.1:9238794-9245754 GCF_004785775.1 Grammomys surdaster
TGTGTGTGTGTGTGTGTGTGTGTGTGTGTGTGTGTGTGTGTGTGTGTTTGAGATATGGTCTATTCATGTAGCGCAAGTTGGCCTCAAACTGGCTCTGTAGTCTTTCTTGGTTGTTTTCCAACTTATGATCCTCCTGCCTCTGCCTCCTGGGTTCTGGGATTATAGTGTGGGCCCCCATGCCCAGCTATCGCATATCAAAAAAGTAGTTTAGACCATTCAGATGTTACAGTGAGGTGGAGACAAGATGGGGGTAGGTGTCAGTATGGGGGTGGGTATTAGTGAGGGGGTGGGTGTTAGTGAGGGGGTAGGTGTTAGTGAGGGGGTGGGTATTGACTAGGGGGCAATAAAACTAATGCTATTAGTTAACTTTTTAAAATTTTAACTTCATCGATCTAAAAATACTGTTATTGGGTTGATATATAGCCAAGTTAGTGTTTTTATCATTAACAACAACAACAAAAATCAAATTTAAATACATCAGAATCATTGCCGTAGTCCAAAAGTTGTTTATGAAGGCAAAGCCGATGGTCACCTTCGAGCTAGAAAGCAATGTGGTTCAAAAACTACCTCATTTTATTATTGTCGTCATCATCATCATCGTCATCGTCATCATCGTCATCATCGTCATCGTCATCATCGTCGTCGTCGTCATCATCATCATCGTCATCATCGTCATCATCGTCGTCGTCATCATCGTCATCATCGTCGTCGTCGTCGTCATCATCGTCGTCGTCATCATCATCATCGTCGTCATCGTCGTCATCGTCATCATCATCATTTTGTGTGTATCAGTGTTTTGCCTACATGTATGTGTGTACACACATGCACGCCTGGTGCCCTCAGAGTTCAGGAGACATTAGAATGCCTTGAACTGGAGTTACAGACACTTACAAGCCACCATGTGTGTGCTGGGAACTGAAGCTGGGTCCTCTGGAAGAGCATCCAGGGTCCTTTACAAGCTGACCCATCCCTCCAGCACCGAAAGCTACTTCACTCTCAAGTTGCTCTTGGGGATGTCAAAATGAAAACCTCAGACTACTTGTTTGTTTCCTGTGAACTACAGCAAATTCCCTTCGAGTGCTACAGTGCCTGCTGAAAATGTTTACCCCAAAGAAGGCCATAAACTTTAGTTCGGAAAGTCAAAGAAAGAGCAGGGAGTTGTAATGCGCTCATGCAAATTACGCTGCCGAGACTTTGGACCTTCACCGCTTCACGTGGCCTGTGCGTGCTGTAAGCAATTTAAGTTGATATTTCTACCGTAACAGTCATTTTGACATCGAGGACGCACGCATCCTCCTGAAGGTTAGAGATCTGTTTCTCTAATAACGCCAATGAACAAAATCACTGAGGAGCGATTCCAGGCAGCTCCCGCACAGCGTGTTTCCTCGCAGTCACCCACCAGTTTCCTGTGGACGCTTGATTTATTACTGCTGTCAAGAAAACACCTCAGTTTCCAGGAAGATGAAAGATGGCTGAGCCACCCACTGCCCGGCTGGCCAGGGTCCCAGCCACATGGCATCTGTGAAAATACAGGTGATAAGTCCTGGTTTCCAATTCCCAGCTCCAGTTTTAGCTTTCGGTTATCCCAGTGTTTGTAGTGGCTGTGGTCCCTTCGAGCCTCACATTTTAAAGCTGTAATTTCAAGGATAGTAAAAACTAATGAGCCAAGCACTTTCTCTGAAAAAAATAATTATTTTAAAATGATATTTTAGAAAAATAATAATTCTGTAAGTACACAGAACATGGACTTAGGAAAATAAACCACATCTTAAATAACTAAAAGCCTCAAGCAATAAGCATGTTTTATCCAGGTGGGCTAAGGCATACATACTGAGAAAAAAAAATTCACATTCAAAAGTTTGGCCAGGCTTGTGCTGTAGCGAGGTGTACATTAATCAACTGTTTTTGTATCATTGGCAAGGTACTTGTCAGAATTATGGTGCAAGGGTGGGGTGGGGTTAGAAGAGGCTGGGTTGAAAAAAACAGAAGAAAAGATTACAAAAATTTTAATCTGATTAATTCTAGCTAAATAAATCTTCAGGAGTTTGTTCAAAAACCATATTATTATAGTTATAGCCATCAAATGCTCAGAAATGCAGAATCTTGTTGATTTTTATTTACTTACTTACTTACTTTGGTTTTTTGAGGCAGAGTTTCTTTGTGTAGCTCTGACTGCTTGTCGACTTTCTCTGTAGACCAGGCTGGCCTCAAACTCAGAAATCTGCCTGTTCTGGCTCCCCAGTGCTGGGATTAAAGGTGTATACCACCATGCCCAGCTTCACAGTTTGAATTTGACAGGAAAACTTCGAGTGTGCATGTATGATCAGGAATACCGGGGCATCACCTTCATTTGGGGGAGGGGGCATTTGAGAGGCTGGAGTCCTTGCCTATGCTTCCAGAATGTCTGTGTGCTTGGAGGTGAGTGTTAGTCTCCTACACAGAACCCCCACCCTTCTCCGTTTGGTTGAGTCCCTGAAGTAGCAGACACTGGGGCAAGGATGCGGACCCAAGTAGCTTGTTTGAGAGTCAATCCCAGGAAATACTAGCAGACACATAGGTCCAAACAAGTGGCCCAGGAAAGGGGAAGCCCATACAAAGCATGTGCTGAGCAAACTATTTCTGTAGGCAATGAGAGCTTACTATCACGGGGACACCATAGAGATGATGCAAGACCACCAGGGGCCAAAGACGGTGGGTAATTTTTTCAAATCTCGTCCATCACTGGTGGAGGGATGCTCTTGGAGCATCAGTACCTCAGCGCTTCACAATCTGCTCCACTGGAGGATACCCCTGTGGCCAGAGAAGCCCTCAGACAGGGAGGAAGAGCTGTAGAACCAGCAACCAGTATCTTCCAGAAACATTGTGCAGGGGACAAACGTGGGCAGCCGAGACTCACAGCCACACTCGAGGATTAAGGGTTGGTTAAATTAGGGGTAGGATGTTACAGAGTGAGCCTGGCTTTGTCCTACAGTCTTATTCTTGAAAGCACATACACACAGAGAGACAAAGGGGGGGGGGAGAGAGAGAGAGAGAGAGAGAGAGAGAGAGAGAGAGAGAGAGAGAGGAGTTCTTCCTTTTCTGATATGAATAGTCCTACCTTAAGGCTCTTCCCAGAAGATGTCAATACCATCCTTTTAGACAATCTTTTTGCTTTTACAGTGTCCTGCCTTGAGTATTTTGTTGCGGCAACATAGAGAAAGATAATATTCATACTCACTCCAGGACGAAATAAGGGGCCAACTAATAGTATGCAAAGTAGACATGACATTAGCAAGTGAAGGCGAAAAGCAGGAAAAGACACAAAGTCATTATCTTGGTATACAGAATTAAAGTAATTTTCCCCAATCAACAAGTCATCAAGACCAAATGTCATCAAAGAATTGAGTGTAAAATATGAACATTGCCTGGGGTAGAGGAATTCTGCAGAGAAGGATCTTCCCTTTCCCTAGCACAATGGCCTCCTTATGGTAGGGATTGGCTTAGGCTTTTTACATTGAGGCCATTGAAGAGTTGGAATATATACAGTAAATTAACCACTGGCCTTTGAAGGAAGTGGACATGGGACTCTGGACTGGTCTTGAGTTTATATGTTGTCATGACACCACAGCCAAGATTGTTCCTAGATGATTAAATAGTTTGGTCACTTCCAGATAATGTAATGTTTTTCCTTTAGTTTGTACAAAGTCATTCAGAGGAGTTAGCAGCTAGAAGAGCAAAAACAGAAGTGACAGTGCCCATGGTTCCCTGAATGTATGCTGAGCATCCTTCAAAGTACAAGTGCCTTCCCACCGCATCTTTAATGGAGCAATTGTGTCTGGTAGTGTCAGGAGTTGGAAGAGTTTTCTTTTGGTGATACCAAGAGATGTTCCCAAGATACTGCCATAAAACCCTCTCTCAGTGCCCAAGATCTCTGCCTGATTTGGGGGTTTGAACCAAGGAAAATGACATCACAATCCGGTATGCTGGTGGTCCAGATGCCCCAGAGCCAGGTCTCCATGATCTGAGAACCACACAACCTTTCTAACTCTACCAATCTCCTCCCTTCTTAAACCACACCAAAGCAAAGGTTAACAGAGAGCCATAGAAGAGCCTCTCTAGGGGGTGAGAAGCACCCACTCCAGTCCACCATTTTGAAAGTATGCCTTTGCTTACTTTTCATTTAACCGCACCACTCAGGCTCACATCCTATGGCAGGGCCATTCTCCTGGACTACTCAGGCTATAGAATTGTGAGCCACGCATGCTTATTTTTTAATGATTACTTTCATTCATTCATGTTTATTTATTTATTATTCATGTTTGCTTGTTTATTTATTTATCTGTGTGCACATGGATGCTACAGTGCATGTATGCAGGTCAGAGGGCAGCTTGTGGCCGTTGGTTCTCTCTTTCCACCACGTATCTCCCAGGACTCAAACTCAGGTTATAAAAGTTGATGGCAAGCTCTTTTATCTGCTGAGTACTCTCTCACCTAACATAATTCTCTATTTTTTATAAATTCCTCAATCTTAGATCTTCTATTGTAGCGGCATCATGTGGACTGAGATTCGTACTCACAGACAAACTTTGAACTTCACTTTGTATATGAAAGGTCATTATCACCATCTCTTCCTCCGACCTGATTTTTCGAAAAATCAAATGATACAGTGTACGTAAGAAGGAGCACACATTCTGCGTGGCTGCAGATCCATTTTTGTATCTGTAGCAAGAGCACGTGTGTCCTTTGGCTTTGTAGTCTGAATCAGGAAGGACATGGTAAGTTGATAAAGTAGGCCATTTGCCTTCCAGATGTGAAGATGCCAGTGTCAGCCCAGTGTCTGTGCAAATGAGCCTGACTCTCCTTTATTTGGCTTGTAAAATCTGCTTCCATGGGGAAGGACTCGCTTTATTGTATGGAAAGAGACCAAATAAAGGAGAGAACCATCTAAATCCCACCAGAAAGCTGAGAGAGTCCATCTCCCTTTGTAGCCTTGCTCCCTGCCAATCAGGCAGGTGTGAGGTCTCCTGGGGCCCAGGAGAACACCCAGAGACTCCAGGAGAGGAGGTTTAGAAACAAGGGGGATCATGAACTCCAACGTATTCCACCTAGGAAATAAAGTGAGTCAAATCAAGAGAGCTATTCCCTCACAAATCAGAGGAAAGTCCATGAGAGTAGAGCAGCCTGGATGCTGGCCAAGGAAAAGTTGAGAAGGAGAGATTCTCTACATCCACAGAAGTGAGCAGATTTATGGTCTCCAATGAGAAGGTCGGATGGCAGTGATGTCCCTGTCCCTGTCCCTGAGGGATCATTCCTCTCCTTCCTCTCAGAATGTTTTATAGACAGTGTCATCTCAGCATACACATGGCTCAAAACACCAAATAAAACAACCCATATTTGAATTTCAAAGAGTCAAACAACCTGAGGTCACCAGAAAGAAATTGACAAATACCAACCCCCTCCCCCATGCAGAATTCACGGTCCCTTGCTGAACTGCTTTTGTTGGCCTCAAGTTGTTTGATTCTATAACAAAGAGGCCAACTGCCTTGACTAAGCAGTAAGAGCCGATAAGTCACTTGAGTTTCATCTCATGCTTGACCAATAGCAAGCTCCAAGACTCGGATTCCTCATCTAATGGCAAGAGAACCCAAGAGCACCAGGAACCTTCCAGCTTGAGCTTCATTTCTCGTTCCAGGCTGTCATTCACTTTGACAAATGAGGAAAGCAAAGCGTACAGAAAATTGATAGAATTAGGATTCAAACTCCAAGGTGTTGTAGCTCAGGGTGGTGCTGACCGCCAGGAGCTCTCTGTCACTGAAGAACACAGGATCTAGAAATGTAGTCCTCTAGGTGGTGCCTATTGACCTGACAATGTCATCCAAGCACATTGAAGTACACAGAGAGTTAGCAGCTAGAAGTTGAAGACATCTTGGTTCTGACTTGGGGGGCCTGAGGGAGCTGCCTAGACAAGTTCTGGATTTGGGGAAGGAATTTCTTATAACCCACTTGTCACATCCTCTGCATAGAACTCCCCTTCCTAAATATCTCCTTCGTATCCATCTGCCATTAATTAACAATGCCGACAGCTGATGTCCCACAAGCCATTCCAACAGCCGGGATACAATGCCCATGGGCGACCATGAGTGTGTGACATTCTGAGTGGGTCAGACTCTAGGGCTCTTTGACCATGGAAAGGAGAAGTGACCAGGGAACAAGCAAAAGTGTCAAATGTCTGCACATCAGCTAATGGCCAAGGGCCACCTACTCTCACTCCCATCATCCTAGCTGGTATTTATGTAGCAGGCTGGTGTGGTCAAATAAGAAAGACGTACTCTGGTCTGGGTTAGGGCAGAATTCCATCCGTTAGAAACCAAGAAGTTGAAATTTCTTATGTTTGACTTTTTCAGTTGATTAGTAAAGTGTATTTGTCAAGAGAAGGGAACATGATGTTTCATTTGACTGAGTATTTGATCTGTAATTATTTATAGCCTTTGAATGTTTAGACATCGGATACCGTGTTTCCACTGTACTCAGGACACAAGCTCTGCAGTTGTTGGAAGAGGAAGCTCAGTCTTCAGTGCCAGAGGCAGGAGAGTAGTCAGTCCTTGCCAAGTCATCCCACTCGCACTAGCATGCTGTACCTGCCTAGCTTTTCTGCTGTCTCTCCTGCCTCTCATTTTGATTGCAGCTGCCTTTGCCAGCACTCTTTTTTGCTTAAGTCATGGTTCACTTCTTTGTCTGCAACTAAGCCTTTTTTCCAAATAGGAAAAAAAGAGGGAAAACTTCAATGGCCTGTGAATTACCAAAAGAACACATGGACGCCTCTGATACACACCCTTCCTTCCCACTAATTCTTTCTACTTAGGCTCTTGTAAAGGATTGTATTCAACTCATGGTAAGCCAGCCTGTGTGACCCACAGATGGGAAGCTTCTCTCTCTCTCTCTCTCTCTCTCTCTCTCTCTCTCTCTCTCTCTCTCTCTCTC
>NW_021604791.1:9245764-9268456 GCF_004785775.1 Grammomys surdaster
CTCTCTCTCTCTCTCTCTCTCTCTCTCTCTCTCTCTCTCTCTCTCTCCTCACAGCCATGATAGGGCCCCCTGTGGATTGTAACCTGCACAGCTGCAGCACTGGGAAGAACAGTTCTGACTGATTCCAGTGCAGGGCTTAAGCCCGAGTCACATTTGGGACTTCCCTGTAAACCTTCACTGCCTAATCACAGGTCTAGGCATTCTATCTCTGGGGACGCCCACAAGTCAGAAGTTGGGAGGATTTAGATTGAGGATATAAAACAATTTATAAGAACACATCATGCTCTGGCAAGAGCCCTTCTGTCCTAAATCCAGCTAAGATCTTAGATCTTTCTTCACCTTCTACAAAACACCAAGTGTACTCCAGATCTGTGCCTGAGGTTTAAGATGGTCGGGAGCTATCAGTTACCTCTCCCCAACACACACACACACACACACACACACACACGCACACACACACACGCACACTTACGTTATATAGTGGTCAAGGAGAGACCCCAATAAAAGTCACTCATTCATCATTATTAATTGGCTAGGTACTGGGTGATTTTTCTCTCTCTGGTTATTTATACTTCCTACCTTTCTCCCTGCGCCCTTCTACAATATATCTTGATTATAGTTTCCCCTCCTTCTACTCCCCCTAGTTCCTCTCCACCTCCCCTCCCATCCTGATCTACCCCTCTATGTCTCACATTAGGAAACAAAGAAACTTCTAAGGGATTATAATAAAAATAAAATAAGATGAAATAAAAATTAACATGTAAGAATAGAGACAAAACAAACAAACAGAGGAAAAAGAGCCCAAGAAAAGGCAAAAGAAACTGATAAAGACTCAGAGACTCACTTATTCACACACTCAAGAATCCCATAGTACATATGCAGAGGCTAGAAGCCATAAGATATACACAGAGACCCTGTAGGGTTAAAAAAAAGAGAAAAATACATAAAATATTTTTTAGATAAAATAAAAATTAAAATTTAAAAAAGCCACGAAAGGACATTATGGGACAAGGGTCCTCCAAAAATGCCACTCAGTTTGTTTACTACTGGCCATCTCCTGCTGGACATGCAGCCTACCCTTAAGAATAGTTTATTTCTCCAGTTAGATTCCCTTGGAGAAAATTAAAGTTTCATTTACAAGTGGTTATCAACTGTAGATTTCTCCTTTCGGCTCTAGGATCCCATCTGGTGCAGACCCGCCTGTGTATGCTACCTCATTCTCGGTGAGTTCATAGTGCACCAATCCTGTTGATTTAGAGAGAGGGCCCTGTTGCCTTGGTGTCCGCCATCCCCCCTTGGTTCTTAGACTCCTCCCATCTCCTCTTCCTCAGGGTTTCCTGGGTCCTGAGGGGAGGGGTTTGATGGAGGCATCCCGTTTGGGGCTGAGGGTTCCAAGGTCTCTCACCCTCTGCGTATTGTCTGCCTGTGGGTCTCATTTGTTCCCATCTGCCGCAGGAGGAGACTTCCCTGATGATGGCTGAGCTAGGCACTGATCTATGAGTGTAGCAGGATGTCACTGCGTGTCATTTTATTACTATGTTCTTTTAGTACAACAGTAGTATTTGACTTTACACTAAGTCCCTGGGCTACCTATTCTCAACTCTTGGTCGCCCAAACAGTGTTGGGTATGTACATTTGCTACTTTCAAAATTTTTTATTTCAAATTTCAAAAATTTTATTTATGTAGGTAGAATTTAACAAGGACATGTATGTCTGTACACACACACACACACACACACACACACACGAGAGAAAGGGGGAGTAGAGGTAGGGGAGAGAGAGAGAACAAGGAAACTAGAAAAGTTCAAGTCCTAACTGAGTAGAGCATCCATGCTCAAGCACTTGATTAGAGCCTGTGCATCTCTATTCCTGACATGACATCATCAAAACCTCTTGAGTATCAGGTAACTGAGAACATCACAATTATACTCAAATACATCCCAGAGTTACCACTGTAATTATGTGTTAATATTCCCTTGAAAAAGATCAGTCACAAAACACTCATTTGCTCTTGTGTAAAGTGTTGGCCTGAAAGTCGTTCGTTCTGTCCTGTGGGCTTTCTTGAGCTCCTTGGACGTGCTGTGAGCATGTACCAATTGATCTTTCCACAGAAGAGCCCTCATACCAGGGCTCACACTCAAGTTGGCAGTGGACTTGAAAGTTGAACCTCATTTTTCCTTCCATTCAAACTTTAGGGATGTCTTCACAGGGTTTAAACTTTTTCTCCTCTTGTTTGAAAGGAGCTGGCGATTACTTGACCAAAATTAATACATTTGCAGTGGAAATTTATTATTGTATAAACTTTCAGCCTCAATTTGCCTCAATACATACAGAGAGGAAAAGTCAGGGTCCCATGTAAACTAACACCGTTCAAATAAAATCTTGACACCAGGCTTTTTATCGTGGACGCTGTAGGGTTTCCCCATTAGGCATCTAATGTGAGGAGAAAGAGGAGAGAAGAGAGAGGAGAGATGGCCCAGTGGACAAAGTGTTTGCTGCAAAATCATGAGCACCTGACTTTAGATCCTAGCATCCATGAAAGCCAGTCATGCAAGAAAATATCAGTACCCCAACACTGATGAGAGGACACAGGGGACACTGGGATGACTGGGGACTCACTCGCCAGTCATCCCACCTAGTTAGTGGGCTCTAAGTTCAATTCTCAGTCTTTTGAGACCCTACTTCAAAAAGATTTTAAAAATAAGGTTAGGGTGACAGAAGCAAACATTGCCATAGACTTCTGGCTTCCACATGTGCATATACACATGCAAGGCAAATAAACACACTCTCTCTCTCTCTCTCTCTCTCTCTCTCTCTCTCTCTCTCTCACACACACACACACACACACACACACACACACATACACACACAAAGAAAAGTAAAACAAAAGTTTTCTGCAAAGGATGAGCTCCATGTTGGCAAGCATAAGACAAAGCAATCTGTCTCTTTTTAAACAGTCAGAGCTACATGTAAGAGCCACGGGAAGAGTCTGGCTAAGAAAGTGTATTTGGCAGCAGACACACCTGGATGGAAACCCCATTCTCGAGTTCTTTGCCCATGTCAGACTTTGCAGACAGCATTTCATCCTTCTGTGTCCTGATCTCTTCACTTATAAAATGAGACTCACAATGGGGCATTTTACAGTTCTCTTGTTTGGTGCTTTTCAACTTACTCTATTGTACCTAGAAACATTGAGAGTACAGTTCTCAACAAACACCAGCCTTTAAATCTCTGAGTGATATCAACTTCCTGCTATACAAAGAACATGGACCAGATTTACTTTCCTGCCTGGAATTACTTAAACACTGGACCCAAAAGAAAAAAAAAAAAACATGAAAGCAAGCTCTTCGAGATAGCAAAACCCAGGTTGAAATGGACAGCAATCACTGCAGCAGGAGAAACAAATGGAGTGAGTGAACCAGAACCCCTCCTTACAGAGTCAGAGCTGGGGACCCAAGCACCAGAACCCCCTTACAGAGGACAGAGCTGGGGACCCTGGCACCAGAACCCCCTTACACAGGACAAAGTTGGGGACCCGGGCACAATGTGCAGTCTCCCTGAATCGAGGAGACAAAAGCTAAAGTCGGGAGAGCTCAAAGACTCTAGAGTTTTGGAGCCAAATATCAGGGAAGTGCTAAAACTATCCCAGACAAGCCATGGTCCACCTAAGAAAGGCAAAGAGACCCAGACTGTTCCCCAAGAAACTTAACATAATAATTAATGATATGATAAACCTGTAGCCAGATTCGTGAGAAATTAAACGGAGAACACACGGTTTATAAATAGTTCTATCACGAGGTGTTTTTAGGATTCAAAGGATAATGAGGGGATATTGACAAAAACTTTATGTCAATCAATCTAACAACTAGGATGAAATAAATCATAAGCTACAAGGGAAGTGATCTGATTAGCCTTATATCCAAAATAAAAGTTTGATTTGTAGTTTCAAAACATTTCATAAGAAAACTGTAGGGCTAGATGACCTCAGAGGGGAGTTTGTCTAAAGAATATTAATGCTGTGCTTCTTGGTTGGTTGTATAAAACCATCTTTTCTGTATTACTAAACCAAGACATAAGAAAATAATTAACTATAACTATCTTTCATGAATATACCGGTAAAAAATCCCAAACAAAACTTTAGAAAGTCTAAACTATATGGGGAAAGAATAATAGAAGATGACTGAGTGGAGTGTTTTATCCAGGAACAAAAATTGGTTTGACAGTCAAAACCATCAAAAATAATTCCCCATTTTTATAAACAGAGGGCAAGTATAGGAGTGTCTCAACAGATAAAAAAAAAAAAAACTATGTTCAACAAAATTCATCATGAACAGCCATTATTAACTGAAACTCTCAACAAACTAGAAGTTTATGGAAACTTCTAAAACATTTACAAAAGTCCATAGCCAACATCAAACTTCCCAGTAAAGATCAGAAACAAAACAGAGATGCACAGTCTTGGGTTTGTATCCAACTGTTGTACTGAATTAGCCAACTAAAAGAGATATCCGCCATCCTGATGGAAAATAAAGTTCATAAAACCTATTATTCATGGATAGCTCAATCATGAAGTGCCATAAGATATGCTAACTTCCTAAGAAGAAAGTTACCACTATGTATGCCTACTATGAGGAAGATTAATCATGCCAAATGCTGGTTAAAAAAAAAATGGAGCATCTGGAATGCTTAAGGTAATGCACAGTGCTATAGCACCTTGCAGAAGAGTTCTTAGAGTTTTCACCAATTAGTCAATGTGTGACCCTAAAGCAAATGTCTGCCAAAAACTAAATTGTAGTATATCCACACGATTTGGCCATCAAGTGGATTGGACTATTGAAACACACTATGCATTTAATCTCAAAATAGTTATGGTGAGCAAAAGAACCCACATACTACTAGCATCTACAGTATGATTCTGTTAACATAAAATTCCAGGAAGAACAAATAAGTTTATAGTAACGGGAAGCAAACAAAGGTTTTAACTGAGAGGATGGGTATGAGGAGAAGATTATAAAGAATGGGGAGACTTCCGGGTGCCTTAGAGGAGTACCCACCGTCTTGATTTTGACAGCAGTCTCATTTGAGGGTACATGTACCCAAAAGAATCAAGCTGTATGCTTTGAGCGAGTAGAGTTTTCGTAAGGAGTCAAGTCTATTCATAGATGGACTCTTCCAGGTACTCAATGATACTGAAGCAGTTAAAATGTGGTGTGCATAGCCAATAGAGTAGAATTGATCTGTGGAAACTGTAACGGCCCGTTCCTTTGTAATGGCCCATTCTGCTACTTTGTAACGGCCCATTCTGCTGCTCGGGTCTGCAGGTCAGGGTCTAGCAAGAGAGAGAGTGGGGACCGAGGGGTGAGAGACGCAAAAGATGGATACAAGACAGAGTCTGGTCAAGTCTCTTCAAGACCCTTTTATAGAAAGGAAATCTTGGGTGTTTATGCCCTTTACCACGTGACTTGCCCTCCTGGACAAGCTCAACTGAAGGCACTACATCACGTGCCTTGTAGCCATGGATACTAAGTGCACCTTGCGGCTGGAGACACTAAACAGTGTAACAAGATGTTTATCAGGGTGTGCTCAGCTGTTGCGGGCAGTTGAAAACAAGTCTCTTGTCAGGGTATATGGCTCAAGATGGCTGTAAAGATGATAGCCACTTTCAGCTAAGAGTCGGCTCCCAACAGAAACAAATGAGAGAGGATCCCGTCATTATCAGAAAAAATGAATGTAACTGGATCATATCAAGGAGTCAGACGTTCAATCAAGGAGCTTGACCTTGGGTACATTACGTAAGACGAAATACACAGAAGCAGAAACTTTAAAACTCTGCCTGAAAGTAAGAAGGGGTTACTAGACATTGGGAAGGGTACACAAATTAGGATGGGGGAGGAGCAAAGACTGCGTTTGATCAGTGCGTGCTGTGTGCTCTGATAGAGCCGTCACACTGCACCTCACTGAAATGTGCAACTGATGCTTGTTAATAAACAGTTACAAAGAGAAAAGTAACTCCTTAAAAGACCTATTAAAAGCCTAAAGTTTTTTTTTTAAGTGTGCCTGGTAAAAAGATATCTATATCATTCATCCACTATCAAAGTTTTTTAATTGATTAAATTTGTTCTCTGATGATTCCATACATTCTGTTTTCTCTCTCATATCTCTCTCCTTCTCCTTCACTCCCTTCTCACTACAGGTCCTTTTACCGTGCTCTGTCATTTGTTTTGGTTTGCACTGAATTTAACCAAGACCATCTGTGTAGCCCTGAGTTTAGGACTGTACTTTGGAGCCTCATGGGCTTGCTGATGGGTACACTACTAAAAAAGAATAACCCTTTCTTCCTCAGAAACCATCAGTATCAGATTACTCAGCAGGGAGGGGTAGGACCCCGTGAGCTCCTCCCTGATCCACGACTGTTGATAGGACCTGTCTTTCACAAGCCCACACAGGCTACTCCAGCTACTACGAGATCAGGTTTTTGATGGCTGTGTTGTGCCTTAAAGACAGCATTTTGCAGCCATTCTCCCTGTCTTCGGGCTTTTATATTCTTTCTGTTTCCCTTTTGCATGCTATTCCCTGAGCCTTAGAAGAGATGGTGGTATAAATGTCCTGTTTCATGGCCATCCATGCTAAGCTCTCGGAGCAGCCATGAATCTTGTGCACCCACTGCCTTTCACTGCAAAGAGCAGCTTCTGTGACTAAAGCTGACAGTAAGTAGCATTTGTCTATGGATACAGATATTTAGAATGTAGTTTGTCGCCATGTCGATTTAGCTAAGCAATGCCAGTGAGTTCCTCCCTATGGCCTATGACTTTCTGAGACATAGATTCTTCCTCCCGTGTTTACAGCGCCAACCATGCACTCCCTTTGGTAAATCAGGTCTCAAATCTAATCTGACAGCACATTGTTATCTCCACGACAGCTGTGCCACTATTACACCAGTGGGCACATCTTGCTTGACAGGCAAGAACTGAAGTTTGTAAGGTTCACAGCTGGGTAAGTCCGTTGATGTCCTATCTCCCAAGCAACCTGTACTGCTTTTCTGACACTATGAAAGCTACCCATCTGGAAGAGAGCTTCCAGGTTAGTTCTGGTTTGATTTCACTCTACATTGAGACTGAAGGGGGAGTTTTATCATCTAATTCTGATGGGTAATTAAGAAGAATAGCAATAGCCTTTGGTGTTTGGAGGTCTATGGTACTTCCTTGATCAACAGCTCGCAAGAAGGTATTTGGCACCTAGCACTAGGAACTTTGTTTAATGAACAGTGGGGTTTTTTTTAAAGATTTATTTTATTTTATATGTATGAATATTTTTCCTGTGTGCATATATGTGTATGCCACATGCATGCCTGGTGCCATGGATCCCACAAAACTTGAGTTACAAACAGATGCAAGCTGGGAATTGAACCCAAGTTCTCTAGAGGAGCAGCCAATTCTCCTAACCACTAAGCCGTGTCTCCAGCCCCAAACAGTGGCATTTAATAACAGCATTATTTAGCCATCAGGGCTATCTCCCTTCTAACTACTTTTTAAAGTGTGTGTGTGTGTGTGTGTGTGTGTGTGTGTGTGTGTACACAATGGAAAACCTTTCAGCATACTCAAAGAAGATTAAAGGCAATGACCATACCAGAATCCCAGAAGCCTGACCTTGAAGGACCTTTGGGTTTCCTTCTGAAGAGGAGCAAATGGAGAAGCCTAGGCTTCCCAACATTGCGAACCCACACTGAGTGTTTATTCAACGACAACCATTCATTTTGGATGCTATCTTTGGCCTCTGCCATTTAAATAAAATTAAAATTTTGTTCTTCATGTGTGTGGATGAGAGGAATCATCCTATATTCATCTTTGCTGACGTAGTCGTAGGATATTCCAGAAGGACAGATGAGTCAGAAGAGAGCAAGACAAATGGCGGATGGGAACAAGGACAGTGTTTTACTGACAGTTGAAAATACATATTGAAGTGTTTCATAACATTTCAAAGTTTTTGGAGCCTCTGCCCAAGAGCTCAGAGAATCAAGAATTCCTGCTGATACTGGTTAGATGACGCTCACTCAGGAATTTGGAACTGAGACTGTCCACACAATCTCAAAGCTTCTCCAACCAACACCAGCACAGTAAGTGTGGTAAACTTTAAAGGTACTCTTTCCTTTTAGACATTTCCTCTAACTTTTTGGGTATCTGTTGAATCTATTTCCATTCATTTTCCAGTGTCTCCTGCTGAATTTTCTATCTTATGGTAACTGTATAATGGAGATGCGAAAGCCTTAATAATTTCATACTGAAGATTAAAATTTATTGTTCCTATATTCCTATACAGACAATGAAATAGTATTTCAGGCATTTGAAACACATACATCTGTCTCTTTGTCCCTCCCTTTTTCCCTCCCTTTCTCCTTCCCTCCATCATCCCTGTTTTCCTTTCTTGCAGCACAGCATTAAACAGTGATTGTCAAAAGTCCCTGGCAGACAAATAAAAGAAATTAAAAGTTGTTGTTTAAATTATAATAATTGTTTTTACACATGTGAAAAATGAGTCACTGTGCCTAAACTCCTTAGATGAGAAAAGAAAGACTATTAAAAACATCACACACACACACACACACACACACACACACACACACAGGGAACATTAAATCTCATTAATACTCAAAGAAATCAGTACACTCTATCTGAAAAACATTCCCCCATGGTTGCCTGCCTCACTGGGAACATCTGAGCCTTCAAAGAATTTTAGACAAAACTAGATGAACAGCCCAAATGTGATTTAAAATAAGTATTTACATGCATGTATATTCATATGTTACTTAATGATCCAGGGCATAGATCCATTTTTGTCTGGGATTTAATTTCCTCTGGGTTGCCTTGATCTGTGTAATTACCTTCAAGCAACTGTAGCCCATACACACTCGCAAACTGAGTGGATTTGGCAGGGAGCAAATAGAACTTGTACTTTCTTCTTCATCCACTTAATCAAAGTGGGTTATTTGCTATTTGTTTCTTTGTTCGTCTGGGTCATAAATCTTTCTTATTGGAAAGCCATGCATGACCTCAAGACATTCAATCCAGAATTATGTCCTGGTGATTAGTAATCAGAAGTGAAAACCAGATTTCCTGGTTCTTGTGGCCTTAAGTAGTGTTTGAGATGTTGCTTAGTTGCAAGAGAGAGGGGACCCTGGAGCAGTCAACTCGGTGTGACACTTGCAATTGGATTCTATGTGAATCTGGTAGCAGTTGCTACATTTCTAAAGATATCCCTAAATTAAGTTCTGTGATGGCCCATTCTGGACAGAATGGTAGATTGTGGCACACACCACAGCAAGATGGGTTTTGTTGGTTGGCTCTATCTTACTTCCTTTTTCAGGAGGAGGTTGCACGGGCAGAGCGTGGACATGAAGGGGCGAGGGGTTTAATGGGATTAGGTTGTATGATGTGAAATTCACAAAGAATCGATAAAAAGTTTTGGAAAAACAGAGTTTAAATGAAAGCGTGCTTATGCCTCATAGAGAATATTAATGAAGATATTTCTAGGTGCTACATATGAGAACACTAAGAATTTTGTGGCTGTTAATTAATTGGAACCTTGAACAAAACCAGTACAAGGTAATAAACTCACTAGATAGCAACATTGAAATACAAAGCAGATACTGCGGTTACCTGGAAACACTGTTAATTGTGGAGCCAGAGTTAGAGGGCAGACTGTAAGCGTAAGATCTGTTATCCTAAGACACTGAGACTCACTTACAGAAAGCCCCAAATTTGCCAGACTTTTGCAACACAACTCCTACCTACCCTGACCCCCAAACTTAGAAAGTCCTTGGTTTGTGACCCCGTTTCTCTCACTTGCCCCCAAGTTCCATATACTACACAACAGGTATCTGTGGGCGTTTTAGTCAGCAAAATGTATAGGGGCACTGAAGAATTACCCTCAACTCCTCTGGGAGACGCCACACTACCTCTGATGCCTTTGGTGAGTAGGGCCTGGGGGTGGGTAAGTGGAGGTTTCTGGATCATTTTTTTCTTTCATACATTTGCAAACCCAAGAAACACACACTCTTTTTACTTCTTATTTAAGGTGGGCTCAGTTCCCCCGGCTGCTCTAAAATGCATTTTACCTCATAAAACTTACCCTAGAGACTTCAAATTATTTTGCCTTCTGTCAGGAATGGGAAACTGGCTTCTGAAGACCAGTATTTTTTTTTTTTTTAGGCAGAAATGGTGATAAAATCTGGCAGTTAGCATCTATGGACAAAAAACAAAGAAGGCAGAAAGAGATTCCCATCTTGTAAGACAAGGTAGTAACTAGAGGCCAAGCATCGATGGGCTTGGCAATTTCTTCAAAGTGCTTTTAAAGGAAAGGTGAAGCATGGCTCTCGCACAGGAAGAGAACTACCCCGCTGGAAGAAAGTGCTGGGATGGAGTTCCTGTGTAGGTCCAAGAATGACAAAAGGGTATAACCAGGTAAAAGGAGCACCTACTGTGTGCTAGGTGTTATGCCAAATTCTAAAGATGCAAAGGTACCTGAAAAGCAAGCAAACCCGGTGTCCTTCCTTCAAGCCACAGCAGTTTGTGGGACACAGGTTGTACTTACAAACCGTCAGTTAGAAAAGACATACAATGCGTTCTACCATGCATCTATAGTTCTAGTTTTGAGGAAATTCTTGTTATAATCAAATGATACCAGAAAAGTCTTATTCCGTCTAGGCTGTCTCCTCAGGATCCCACGACAGCTGCCCTAAGATGTCCACTTCTGGCTTCCGAGTCCTCCACGTCAATGGCAAGGTAGACTTGCTCTTCGCCTAGGCAGCAGTTAGGAAGGAAGTCTTTGCTTCTTTCCAGTATGTTCCATTAACAATTGCCCATGACCTTGTGAAGCTGCCATGTAGCTACTTCACACTGCATCTGGGTTCTCCCCAGAGAGTGTCTGGAGGGCTAGCATTTCCAGAGTCCTGAACAAATACCAGAGCAGAGTCGAGCTCCCTGAAAGTTCTAGCTAAGCATGACGCTGTGATGTCCCCTTCTGGTCAACACCACGAGTCATCCATAGACACCTTAACAACAGAATGAACCAGTGACTTTGTCCCCAACTTCAGGTGGAGGCGTGCCTCCGAGCAACGTCTGATAGATCACATTAGAAGAAGTCTCGGACGCTCACAGGTCAAAGCATCAGCAATGCAGGGGGAAAACTTACACGTGCAGTTTTACTTTCTGTGTATGAATCTGGATTGTCATCGTGAAAGTCTATATTCATGCAAGGTAAAGAAACCTTCAGATGTTTCCCTGGTATGCACCTGAAGTGCTAGGTCTCCTCAGCTCAACCCAGTTCCACAAAACGATACACTCGACGTCACACCCAGCAGCCCGGCAAGCAGAGATTGGGTTTTGGCTTTTATGACAAAGCAGGAGCTACCAATCTCTCCCCCGCTTTAGAGGATTGCTCTCTGCCACCCTCAAAGTCTAGTAGGGCTGCTGCATTAAGACTGCCTAGCAATTCGGGATGCAGGAGAATCCGCCAGCAGCTCACAGGCCAGCTGGCCCAGAGGATGAAGAGGAACAGAAACAACAAGAGACCTTTCTTCAACAATGTACTGACTGCAGAAAGCTGATCTCTGACCTAGACATACACACACACGCACACACACACACATACACACGCACACCATATACACACAGTTGCAATAAACTTTTTTTTTAAAGATTTGAAAATTCTTGATCTGACTCAGGCTTTTTAAGAAAAAGAAAAAAAGATTCAATTCCCACCCATTCTGCCCTGTCTTGGAGCCGTTGAGTATCTAACTCTGAGATCTACAGCAAGGCAAGGGAAGTCCAGTGAAGAGAGCAAGGACCTCCAGTGTCATTTATCCAGAATTCCTCCCTCTGTTCCCTCCCCCCTCCTCACACGGTCTCTTCCTTTCTTCCTTACTCTTCCTAGCTCACTTTCTCTCTCTCTCATTTTTTTCCCTCCTGGGGTTCTATTACTCAGTTTTCCTATTTTGTCTCTTTTAGTGTTGCAGATGGAAACACTGAGCCATATCCCCAGCTCGGTCATGGCTAAGTTTTTAAGATTTAC
The DNA here is from genome assembly GCF_004785775.1 of Grammomys surdaster. Taxonomy (NCBI): domain Eukaryota; kingdom Metazoa; phylum Chordata; class Mammalia; order Rodentia; family Muridae; genus Grammomys; species Grammomys surdaster. The sequence goes on from NW_021604791.1 coordinate 9,257,831, forward strand.
TTTTTTATTTTTAAGTGGGGAGGGGGCTGTGGTGTGTGTGTGTGTGTGTGTGTGTGTGTGTTCAAGAATAAGACTGTAGGGCAAAGCCAGGCTCACTTTATAACACCCTACTCCTAATTTAACCAACCCTTAATCCTCGAGAGTGGTTGTGAGCCACTCTCCGTTGCCCATGTTTGTCCCCCGCACAACGTTTCTGGAAGATACTGGTTGCTGCCTTCTACAGCTCTTCCTCCCTGTCTGAGGGCTTCTCTGGCCACATGGGTATCCTCCAGTGGAGCAGATTGTGAAGTGCTGAGGTACTGATGCTCCAAGAGCATCCCTTCACCAGTGATGGACGAGGTGTGTGTGTGTGTGTGTGTGTGTGTGTGTGTGTACATACACGTACAAATTTGAATCCTGATGCCTATGGTGGCCAGAAGAGGGTGCCACATCCCTTGGAGCTGGAGTTACAGGTGGTTGTGAGCCAGCTGACATGGATAGGACACAGAGAACCAAATTTTAGCTTCTGAAAGAGAAGCAATTGCTTTTAATGGTTGAACTATCTCTCCAGCCCTGTCACCGGGACTTTTTAACAAGCACTGAGTAATTTGAAATGAAGTCAATTTTAAAAGCATAATTTTTGGATATTTGCTTTAAATTTGTGTGCAATTATTGAAGCTTAGGAAAAGGCACTCAGTAAGTTCTTTAGGAGGCCACCACCTCCCACCTGGTCGCCGCCACCTCCCGCCTGGCCTTTCCTTCCTTCGAAGGAGGCCAGCACTTTCCTACCCTCCCATGCTCAGGTCACTATCCACTCTAGATACGAGGTGGTCTGCTCCCCATGTGCAGACCTTCCTGAGCCTCATTCGTTTGTGTGCAACGTTCACACTCTACACCCACCTACCAATCGCTCTTGCATTCACCTAATGTTTGATTGAAACTAGCTCACGTTCTGATCGTAAGGATGCTGAAGGCATTGAGAGCCTCGAGAGCGTGTGGTGGTTTGTACTTTTTTTTCTTTTTAAATACACTTGAAATATAAAATGTTGAGGTAAAAATCTTGCATCCAAATCAAATCACCTAATGCGATGTTTTACAAAGAGCCAGTTCAGTCACTCAGGAGCAGGTTTCTGTGCCTCTTCTCTCTGCCAGAAGTCATTAATTAAAAAAAAAAAAAAGGAATGGGTTGTGGTGAGTTTGTTATTTCTGGCTCAGGTGATGTGAGTGGTAGGTGCTGAGGTCTCAGATGCCAAAAGTGATTTATCACCCCGCCCCCACTATACACCAGATGGAAACATGTGTGAGAGAACCTATTTCAATTCTCTCTCTCTCTCTCTCTCTCTCTCTCTCTCTCTCTCTCTCTCTCTCTCTCTCTCTCTCTCTGTGTGTGTGTGTGTGTGTGTGTGTGTGTTGGGGGCAAGGCTTTTGTTTTGATTTCTGACCATACCATGTTGCCACCATTCAGAGCCCAGTCACTACCCCTACAGCTCTGACCTGAGGTGGAAATGTTTACATTTGTTAACAACACTTCTGTGAGAGGAGAGACAGCCCATGCTCCGTGACACAGGTCCTGAAGTGGCTGGAATGCTCCCCCACTCCCTGATCTACTTCAGCGCATGTCAGGGTGGCTTAAAGTGTTGGGGAGCAGTATTATTATTTACAATGGTTACTCTTAAGAGGCCTCTAAATCTGTGTGGAAGGCTGGAATGTAAAAGGAAGTGCCTTTCGTTTTTCTACACAGAATCTTCTTGGAGCTTTTCTTGCTGGTTTGCACAGCAGCTTTCCAAGAACAGTTATGGTTTCCAGCATTCCTGAGTATTATCTAACTATGAAGCACTTTCCTATGGGACGTCCTCCCTGAGCTGTTCTCCATGGATACACTCTTTATTCTTAAAAAAAAAAAACATTTACAGTGTAACATCAGCCAAGACTGAACAACTCAGGAAAAGAACGGCAGAAACTGTCTCTTTTCCATTTGGCCTGGACCCTGGCTAGCAGAAAGCCTTCCTGCAGCAGCTCCGTGGTGTCGGTGAACTGGAATTTCATTAAGAATGAGACACGCTCACACAGAACCAGGATAAACACAGAGAGAAGATGCTCTAAGAAACAGCACGTCCCTTTCCACAGGAAATGGAGAGCATTTTTGTTCCTTAGCAAGCATATCGTAGATACTGGAGTCAAGAGGGGACAGAGAGACAGTGTGTGGTGTCTGAGGCAGAGGTAGGGTCAATGCTCACGTACATTCAACAGTTGATGGTATTTGGGGCTTTTTCCTCAGAACATCAGATGTACCACACTGATCCCAGCATGATGAAGAAGCCAAATATTTTCCTATAACTAAAAATATAAGTCATAGAGTGAAGTGGAAAGTTTTCAACCCCATTTCTTCATCATGTGGGTGGGTTTTTTTTTTCTTAATACGTTTCCAGTAAAATTGCACAGTGTTTCTCCACAGACGTCAATAGAAGCCCAGGGGCAGCTGGTGAAAACCTTGGCAAGCAGACCGTGAGTTGGAGTGTTCTTCCACCAGACGTCACAAAATGTCTAGAGCAAGAGTTAAGCCCAATGTGTGCTAATTCCCAGGTGGCTGTTACCCCTGTTTCTTAACGCATAAGTTATAAGCTATGTCTGAATTTCTTGGGTTTCATAAATTGTGGTAAATAGAATCCATTTCTTTTTCCTTTTCCAATGTAATTGAGCAACTGAGATCCCTGCTTCTGATAACACTGAACAACAGACTTGTTGACGTGTGTTTTCAGGGCCTGTGACAGGTTTTATAAGTCACTTTCACAAAAGCTTCTTGTGCTTTAAGGTCAAAGCGTTCCTGAGCACCTTCTAGAGTGATTACGTTTTTATTTCAAGTTTAAAAACCCAAACTCTTGCAAAAACATGTCTTCTGAATTAGATAAAAAGAAAAAGTTCTACCAGGTGGTGGAGGCAGCATGTGAATTTAATCTCAGCACTTGGGAGGCAGAAGTGGGTAGACCTCTGAGTTCTGAATTCAAGGCCAGCCTGGTCTACACATCAAGTTCCAGAATAGCTAACACCCCCCTCACTTCCAAAACAAAAACAAACAAACAAAAAACAGACGAGAAGAAGAGAGGGAAGGGGAGAGGAGGGGAGGGGAGGGGAGGGGGAGGGGAAAGGAGCGGTTCCATGAATTTGGTCAGCCGAGTCTGAAGGCCCTAAGGCCCCTATGTAAATCTCAAAGGAAGCAATAAGAGACTTCTCTGTGATCCTCTTGGTAGATTTTCTGAACAAAGATGGCTGCAACTAAACCCAGGCCCCTCGAAGTGTGATCCCCGCACCCAGGCCCCTCGCAGTGTGATCCCCGCACCCAGGCCCCTCGCAGTGCACTGCACCTCCTGTCATCAGGAGGTGTGTAGTTTCTCCAGTCCATGTATCTGGGCTGAGCTTATTTCCTTAGCTGACGGGATTGTAATACTGACAGTGCTCTGGACTTTGCACAGTACCCATGTCTTTGTCCCTCACAAACAACACAGGGTAGGTTTGAAGCGATCACTAACTTTGTCATCTTTGTCAGCAACCATCACATTAACATTTTTTATATAAACCCTCCTACCCCAACTTCTCGTTACCGACACTTTGCCTTACTGTATTGCTTCGGTACAGGTATCCGTCTAATGGTGAGCTATATTCATGTCTGAAGTCCATGGTCACATTGCAGTCCACTGTGTTTTACCCTGGATGGCCTTGACCAGCTGTCTCTATCCTTACGATGTTAACATGGTGCTCTGCATGTTATCCTTATCCTCTTTCTAATTCCCGGCAGGCACTGACCAGAGATATCTCGTTTAACCCCAGAAGAAGCTGCTCTTGGGCTCAGTCTACCGAGGGAGAAGTGAGATTGGATGCCCTAAGCTATATGCACGGAAGACAAACAGTGAGCGCAGAGCCCGGGAAACTCCTGTCTGTCTTACCCTAAGACCTGAATTCTTTTTTTTTTTAGTTAATTTTTTATTCATGAACTCACTAATAGAGCTCACTATTAGAATTTCATATACAAATATACTATATTTTATCATTTTATCTCTTCTTACCTCTCTCCAACATTTCCTATGCCCCTCAGTATCATCTTCTCCTGTCAGAGTCTTCTACGACTGTTATTGTATTATGTATAACACACTTAGTCCAGTTACTTTATTCACATGCCCACATTAGGACTGACCACTTAGTCTTGCATAACCTATCAGAGGAGGTCACCCTGGAGAAGACTGACTCTCTCTCTCTCTCTCTCTCTCTCTCTCTCTCTCTCTCCCTCTCTCTCTCTCTCTCTCTCTCTCTCTCACACACACACACACACACACACACACACAAACCGTCTCTCAGAAGCTATCGACTTCTGTAGCTTTCCATTGTTATCATTTTTATCTTCAGTTATGAGGGAAGGTGGGCATGTGCATGTGGGTGAATGTATTTTTCCTTCAGAAACCAAAGCTCCCTCTGGAGCTGAAGTCACAGGTGTTTGTAAGCCACCTGATGCCGGCGCTGGGGATCGAACTCGAGTCCTCTGGAAGAGCTTAATTTCACAGGTTAATATGTGCTCTGCACTGATGAGCCATCTTTCCAGCTCCCTGCCTATAGCTTTTCCATTAAAGGTGGGGTCTTGTGAGCCGGTTTCCCATCCACAGCGGTTTGGTGCTATCTTATGCAGGCAGCCATGTTGTTGAGAGCTGGTGAGTGCACCGTTGTCACATCCAGAAGACATGTTCTTGCAAGAGTCTGCCCTGGCTCTTTGTAAGGGACAAAGTGGTCAATCATGGTCTACATTGTAAGAGCTGGAGAAGACCGTGGAGTCCTGGGAGACACGTGCAAGTGAAGGAAGAATGAAATCAAGGACATTAAGACAGAAGTACTAGAAAAGTTAGTAAGGTGACAAGAAGCCCGGACATCATGTGGTGTGACAGAACAGGTGAGACACCCAGGAAAGCCAGGTGTCTCAACAACCCTGATGGATAAAATGATTTAATATGAAATTCTGTGTCCATTGTTTTACAGTGGGATGAGACAAAGCTCCCAGGAGGACCAACAGAACCTTGACCAAAGCCCTACCACAGGCCACACCTGTGTATTCATGATTCCTGAGATGGGCGTCTCCGAGAATCATCTCTCTAAGCCTGGAGTCACATGGGGGCTTGGCATGGCTATAAGATTTTGAGTGCAAATTAAGACTTTAATAAAAGGGGACAACTGAGTCAGAGGTGGCCTTCTGAATCTGATGTAGGTGCTGGTCTTTATTTGAAGTTTGGTCCATCTGCTCCCAGCTCCATCTTAAGGGTTCAGGAGATCCCGGATGACATCCAAGTTACATAACCATTGGGTCCAATCAAGAATCTTCTGCTGAAATCTCCCAGCTGGCTCCATTCAACCTGTCCCAGGCAGAAACAAACAAACCACATATTTGACCCTGTAAAAGGGACAGAATGAACAGACAGAGTGAATGTGTGGGCCGTGGTGGGTATATATTTTCCCAGCTTCTTTTGCAATAGAAAAAAAAACTTGTAATTCAAGATTTGCATAGTAGTTATATCAGAGACAAAATCCACTTGTGCCTTCTAGATGAAGGTGAAGAACACGGATCCTCCATTTGCACTGAGCCAGCTTCTGTACACATATCTTAAGAGTATAGGACATTTGAATCTCAAGCTCTTGTCACTAAGAACTACTTATTACATATTTTTAATCACCATGATACCAATATTGATGAATTTTGATAATTCACTTCTCACAGCAAATATTATTAAGCTAAAATGGGAGTTAGAAACTTTGTTCAACTGTGACTAGTCTAAGATATGGAAAAATAATGGATTGATGACACAAGAATTTAGTCTTTCATGTAAAAGAGACCTGGAGATCCATCAGTCTTTCGGGGATGATGTCATGATTCCAGGAAGTACCTACACCTCTTCCATAGTCCTGCTCCATCTTCAGCTGTGGCTTACATCCTTAATGGGGCCACTTCTTCCTGAAGACTGCTGAAAATTCAGCCAAGACAGGAGGAGGAAGGAGGGGAAGGGAAGGGCTTATCTGTCCCTTTTACTGAACCTTTCTAAGAAATCCTTCTCCCAGTCCTGTTACAGATCCCTGGCCAGAGCACAGACAGCTGACTGCAGCCATGGCAAGTGAGACTCCAACATAGACTTGCCATCAGGACAACTGGTTCAGGGTTCAACTGCAAAATCGAGGAAAGCAGAATGGAAGGCAACCTGCTCTTGCCATTCACTGTGACTCCTGATTCGGTTTCAGCTAGCACTTTTCCCTTCTTCCATTTTACTGATGTTATTCAATTAGTATCAGATACTTTTTTACTTCAAATGTATAAGGATGTATTAAGGAAGTCAGAAAGTGGGTAAGGTGCTTGCCTAGCACGCATGAGGACTTGAGTTTGATCCCCAGTACCACATGGAAGTGAATATAATTGCATGAGCCATAATTCCAACACTGAGGAGCGGGCAAGAGGATCAGTAGTTCAAAGTTACAAATTGAGTTCAAGCCAAGCTGAGCTACATGTGGCCCTGACGCAGAAAAACAAAATTAAAATTTTAAATTCTCAGGGAAGACTTAATCACTCCCACATTAAATCCAACGAGAGCATAGTTTGTGTCACTATGAAATTGCTTTTCAGCACACTATCACTAATAAAGTTGAGTTTTCTATGATCAAATATTGAACTTTAAAATCACCTTTAAAAAGACACTCTCCAGTGTATCCCATGCACAGTTTGGATGTTGGAAATCTACCAAACGTCCATGTGTCAAAGGCTTCATCCAACAGATGGCACTGTAGAGACGTGCTGTGTGACTTTAGGAAGGGGAACTTGTGGAAGATTGTTAGGTCTTTGGAGGGTGCCTTCAAAGTGGACTATTGAACCTCAGCCACTTTCTTTGTTCCTTTCTTTGTTTTTGTTTGGTTGGTTGGTTTGGTTGGTTGGTTGATTGGGTTGGTTTGGTTGGTTTGGTTTTGTTGGTTGGTTGGTTGGTTGGTTGGTTGGTTGGTTGGTTGGGTTGGTTGGTTGGGTTGGTTGGTTGGTTGGTTTGGTTGGTTGTTTTGTTGGTTGGTTGGTTGGTTGGTTGGTTGGTTGGTTGGTTGGTTGGTTTGGTTGGTTGTTTTGTTGGTTGGTTGGTTGGTTGGTTGGTTGGTTGGTTGGTTTCCTGGCCACAGCATGAGTAGTTTGCTCTGCCACATTCTCCCCCCATTGCCACCCAGCACTTGACCTGAGACTCATAACATGGGCCTGCCCCTTCTTAAGATAGAACCTCCAAAGGACAAGCCAAAATAAACCTTTTTTCACTGTAAGTTAATTATCTCAGGTATTTGTTTACAGAAGCAGAGAGTTAACAAACAAACACACCATATATAGCAAAAAACAGTGAAAATAGTATTTCATGTGTCAAGAAAGACTAAATTACACATTAATAGCTCATAAACGTCAGCCAAGATGCCAGATGAACCTCTAGAGAAAGAGCCAGGCTAGTGGAACCTCAGAAACATGACTTATGCACCCCAAATAACAGACACACAGACTCATGATGCCCAATCCATACTCACTTCGGAACCATCTAAAAGAAGAGTTGAGGAAAGAAAGGTTGTAAAATACTCAGTAATTATTCTCTCAGACATTGGATAAAACATAAAGTTAACCCATGGGTATAAACTGCATTAGGGTCCATCCACTCCCCACTGATGGGATTGAGAACTCCCTGGAAACACATTCATCAGTTCTATGTCAATAGAGATATTTTCTTTATTTCTCTGATTAGAGAGAAGCCATTTGTGGATGTTCTAGAGCTTGAAATTCTAATAACCAAAGAGGTCCACACATCCTGCTTACTTCTGTAAGTTCTCCTAGTGTCTCACGTAAAGTGCATCTGGTTGACCTTTCTATCCCCATTGTACAAACAATAAATGAAGGGGTCTTCTGAGTCATAATGTAGAAAGTGACAAGACTAGAAGGAAAGATTTAGTGTCTCCAGCCAGTTCTCTGTACACAAAGCAAGTGAACATTACAGATCCAGATGCTTCCACCAGGAATTGCGAAGCCAGCCTGTGGCAGGCAATGGGTACTGCTCTCTAGGGACACTGCCACCCCCAACCCCTCCCTAGAGTAAGTGCTGAACTGAGATTGTCATCAGGCCAAGCCTGTCTGCCTCTGTGCTCCAGTCTTTCCCCCAAACACCCACAAAGCCCTGCTAAAGCTCTAGGCTCAATCCCCCATGTCATTTCATGCCAAAAAAACATCATTCGCTGTTTCCTCCATCCCACAAAGCTTCCCTGAGGCTTCAGTGATGTGATTCAGCTAAAATCAACTCTTGAAAAGACACAGACTGACCTGACCAATGACAAAGTTCATTGTTCTTTCTTGCTACTTACTGGAAACCCATATTCAAACCCTTATTGAAGCCAAATGGTTGTAGAGCCAGCCACATTATCATCCAAAAAAGCATTTGTCATTTCCCAAACTAGTTACAAACCAAGTTCAGGTTCACAGGAAGCCCCCCTGGTCAGACAGTGTTTTCAAGGTCCCAAGATATGAGCTGTGTTCCCTTTAAGGTGGACTGGAAATCTAGACTTGAAATGATGGTCTCTGAAGCCACTCCTCTTAGCCTGTGGGCTCCAGCTGCTCCAGTTTCATTAGGGTGACTTCTCGAAGCCTTCAGATCTTGTTTCACATCAGGCTAAGTCTGGTTCTGATTAAAGTTGTGGTGGGAACATATGGCAGTCAGAGAGGTGGATGCTGGATAACAAGGCCCTGCAGGTCCATGCCGAAGAAAAGAGCCCAGGATCTGCCTGTGAGTTCTCCAAGTTAGGCTCCACATAAAACCCAAGCTCGTGCCCTGCCTGTGTTCATATATCCAAGTTAATTAAATTTTTAATTATTAAAAATGAGAGCAGCCAAAGGATTTACCGAACAAGTATTAAAGTATGAATACTATTCAGAGTCTGCTGTAATCTATTTTAATAGGAAAATGAAGGGTGTGTGTGTGTGTGTGTGTGTGTGTGTGTGTGTGTGTGTGTGTGCTGTGACCATTCCTATTTTGCTAGACTTTTTCATTAGCAGAGTGGGAAGCCTTCCGTGTTTGAGTTCCATTGGATTAGACAAAGTATTTGTGCTCAGAAATACTCCCATTTGATGTCAAAACCAGCTGTGCAGGGAAGAAATGGAGTCTTACTTCCTGCTAGCAGAGCCCCAGGCCAGAGCAAATCAGAAATTATGCCAGCTATTTGGCTCATGTAGGATGGAGAATGTGCAAAACTAGGCTCATTACAGAAAAAAGAGGTGGTGCATTGATCTTTGTACCCAAAGCTTGTGAGTTCTTCATGGCAAAAACAAAAGCAGAGAATCCTTACCTCATCGTTCTGAGTTTTTCTTCCTGTATTATAACCTTGCAAAGTATTTCAAAACAGGGTGATCGGATACGAGACACTCGTGGTAAGGTTGGTTGAGGGTAATGTTTGCTTTATTTTTAAATATACATTATTATTTTTTGCTTGTGTGTGTGCATGTACGTGTGTGTGTATGTGTGTGTGTGCGTGCATGCATGTATCTGTGTTTATGCAGCTATGCATAGAGCTACCTACAGAAGTCAAAAGAGGGTGTTAGATTCCCCAGGAGCTGAAGTTACACGTAGTTCTGGAGTCCCATCTGTGGAGGCTGGGAACCCAACTCCAACCCTTGACAAGAGCGCCAAGCACACTTAACTGCTAAGCCATTTCATCAGCCCCCGTTTGTTTTCTTGTTAATCGATATGACAATTATCCAGTTTTACAAGTACAATGTGATGTTTTAATACACATACATTGTATAATGATCAACTCTAATAAATAAGCATATTTATTACTTCAAATACTTCTCATTCCTTTGTGCTGAAACAGCCAAAATACCCTCTTTGGCAGCTTTAAGGCTGCTTTCAAAGTGTCTGCTCTCTTTTCCATTAAAAAAAAAAAACATAATTCCTTATGCTCAATTCTCATTACTTTTCAAAAAATTGTTCCTCTGCATCTGTTAGGGAAAGCTGTGTGGTCACAACCTGCCCACTCTACTACCTCTTCCATCAATAAGACGAGGCGCTGACCCAAGGTTAAACTCCTGGGCTTCTTAGAATGCCTATGATGGTCCAGGGTCAAGATAGAATGGCAAACCAGAAAAATGTAGTGACTCAGAGACAGGAGGATGGATGGCTGGGGCTGGGAAGAGTTTCTCAGGGAAGCAAGGTGCTCTGGGAGCTCCTGGTAACTTCCCCAGCTGCTTCTCTTATGTGGTTTACGTTCTCCGTGCATCTCTTTAGCATATGGTTAAATTCAGTTCATACAAGCATCTCATTTTATTCACCAAGAAAGATGAGTGTCCTAGTTTACTTTTCTATCGCCATGATAGAAAGACACCACAGCCAAGGCAACTTATGGAAGGAGACGTCTTAGCTGGGCTCCAGTTCCACGTGGAATCCACGGTCATCATGATATGGAGAAGAACAGCATGCTTGTGGATAGGCAAGCATGGTGCTGTAGCGAAGAGCTTTTATCCTGATCCACGGGAAGGAGAGGGAAAATGAGAGAGAGAGAGAGAGAGACACAGAGAGAGAGAGAGAGAGAGAGAGAGAGAGAGAGAGAGAGAGAGAGAGAGAGAGA
>NW_021604791.1:9268466-9285416 GCF_004785775.1 Grammomys surdaster
AGAGAGAGAGAGAGAGAGAGAGAGAGAGAGAGAGAGAGAGAGAGAGAACACTAGCTAGCTTGGAATGGCAGGGGCTTTTTGATCTTTAAAGCCCACTCCTAGTGACACACACCCTCCTACAAGGCCATACCTCCTAATCCTAACCCCTCCCAAACTGTCCCAACAGTTAAAACAGTATTCAAATATGAGTCTGTAAGGGCCATTCTCATTCAAACCATCACAGTAAGTCTCTGGGAAGTTACACAATGTCCTTGAGTTCACAAAGGAGTCATGGGCAGAGCCAGGGTTTCCGGGCATCTGACTTAAATCCAAGATCTAAGAAGGAGCCCAAAGATCAAACCACCTATCCTGGTACCCAAAGGGTAAAGGGTTAGTTCTTTTTCAATAATGGTGTTGTATGTGGCCCCAGGAGACAGGAATGGAATATGAGACCAAAGAAAGTGAACAGATTGGCTGCCATCTCAGAGACAGAGGCCAGTGTTCACACCTTTGCTTCTATAGTATCTGCCACTCTTCTCCACTGGCATAGTTTAAATATGGTTGAAGTGTGTCCCCCAAAGGTCCAAGTACTAGAAGCTGGTCTGAAGCACAGTAGCATCGAGGTAATAGAACCTCTAATAAGGGGACCCAGTAGAAGACATCTGCTCATGACAGCTTGCATCATCGTCGTGAATGGCTTAATGTTGTCTCACAGGAGTGAAACAGGTCTTGGGAGACTGAGAGTATTTCTTGTGAAAATGTGAGGCTGGCGCATCCCTTCCTGTCCCGTTTTGGAACATGACATCCACCATTGTCACATCCTCTCTCATCAATGTGAGGCAATCCGCAGTAAAGCCCTCACCAAAGTCTACTGGGTACCGGTGCCATACTGCTGCTGAGCTTTCAGAATTATAAACAAACAAACCTCTTTATTAGCTGCCTAACCTTTGGCATTCTAGTATCACAAAGCTACAACATCCACCTGTTTCTCGTGGCTCTTTCCTCCCCACTTCAAATGCATCCCTCCTACAGATTCCTCCACAAGCCTTCTCTTTCACTCTCTCCCTTTAAGCACACAAGGGGAACTCCCACCTGCTAGTAGGAAACCTTGTTAGAGTTAAAAGAGTCTTCCTAGCTAGAGGAAAACACCAAAGAGAGAAGAAATAAAAAAGATGAAAAGGAATTCAGATTGACAGTATGTATCTGCAAGATGATGCCCTGTTGGGGGTCAATGTAGGTTATTTCTGATCTTCTGTCTCTATCCTCTTGGTTCTACTGTATCTACCAGAGCCCTTGGTACTCCTCAGCCCCTACACAATGGAGATATGGTCCTATAGATGAAGCCATTCCTCATTTAAGGACGTGCCCTGGGACGTGCCGTGTCTTGGTCTCAGAATCTGGTCTCAGAGTGAAATCTCTCACCCAGGAAAGATGCAGGAAGATCCTAAAACAGAAACCTACTAACCTTTGTCCAGGATTGCCTGAGAACAAAATGCCACTAATCTCTGACATCCTGGGAGGATTTATCTTCATCTTAAAAAGATATTGGCACTCTATGTCTGAAGCTTCTGACCTACAGTTTACAGCTGGAAGGGATCCTGGTACCCTGTGTCTGAAGCTGGCATCCACTCCACTCGGAAGCTACTCTGGGAGGCATGGGTGGCTTCAAGAATCATGGCCGATCAGACTCTCTGCCTTCCCTTTTGGACACAAGCTTCTGTACTAGGATACTTCGCACATTCAAGGCAAAACCATCCAGAGCAGTCTCCAGCTTGTGTCATGCCAGAGTCTGAGGTGGACAGTGAGCTTGCCTACTTTTGAGGAAAGGACCAAATCCCATCTTGCTTGGGCTGGTCTTGAGAAGTGCTGGTCTAAGTCAGGAGGAACCATCCATGGTATCAGGCAATGTCTTCATCTCAGTGCACCCTACTATCCCAAGTGACTTGGAAGCCCATGTTCCCTGGGGAGCCCAGACAGTCTGCTGTTCTCAAAGCTCTGAACAAGGGAAAGTGATGAAGTCATACCCAGCTGTCTTCTCTCAAAAAAAATTTTGGAGACTGTTCTGTTTAACATCATACTCTCCCTGTTCCTCCCTCCTCATTTGCTGTGCCTCCCTCTGGGCTCTGGGATATCAAAGGTCAAGGGTCAATAGTCAGGCAGAGCTGACACTCCAGGCAAGACTGTGGGACACTGTGAACATCATGGAACAAGCCTGCTGGCCCTGGTGTCTGCTGATTGTAGCTACATGTGCACATTTAAAGGGAACAAAGGAAACACAAGACACCAAGACAATTATTTGGAGTTTCTGACAATAAAAAATGGGACAGACTTTCACCTATGGAGAAAAGCCACGGAGGGTGACAGGAGAGCCCAAGTGGACAGCTTGTTATAAAGGGCTCAGCCAACAGACTGGATTCATACCCTGTTCCCATGTACGCATTTCATATGTAAAGTATTCAGGAAAAACTAAGGTGCAGCCTCACACATGTATAAGTCAGTCATGTGCCTTTATCTGAACACTTGGGACGCAGAGACATGTGAATATCTGTGAGTTTAAGGCCAGCCTAGTTTACATAATGAGTTCTAAGCCAGCCAGGGCCACTTAGTCTCTGCATTGAAAAAGAGAGAGAGAGAGAGAGAGAGAGAGAGAGAGAGAGAGAGAGAGAGAGAGAGAGAGAGGAGAAAGGAGGGAGGGAGGGAGAGAGGGGGGGGGTGGGAGGGTGGGAGGGAGAGAGGGAGGGAAAGGGAGAGGGAGAAAGGGAAACAGTGGGAGAGAGAAAAAGTGGAGGGCAGAGAGAAAGGGACATAGAAAGAGACATAAAGGACACAGAGATGCAGAGAGAAGAAAACAGAAATTGGTTCATATAAGCAAGGCTGGTTTGTTTTTGTAAAAGCTTGAGGAAGTATTCTGATGTTAATTCCCTCCCTAAAATTACTAAACTACATTTTTTTAAACTATGTGTAAGTATACCAAGTGGATACCTGCTCTCTATAGAAGCCAAAAGAAATCGTCAAAACCCCTGGAACAGGAATGACAGGCAGTTGTAAGCCACCATGTGGATGCTGGGAATAGAACCCAGACCCTCTGCAAGGTCAGCCAGTGCTCCTAATTGCTAGGTTCTCTCTCCAGTGCCTCTATTTTCAAACATTAAAAATCAAACCAGAAACTTGCTGGGGGTCCAGTATATTATGCAAAGGAAAATGGAAGGCTTCTTTGGTACCCACAGCTTTACTGCCAACATTGGCATATTTAGAAATTAATGACTATATTTAAATGCATTTGATTCTCTGGGAAAGGGGATCTTAAGAGAAAGGTAGTTTAGTGGGGCTTCTCCAAGCAAACTCTCAGAATGTGGAGTGCTAGTGTTAGGTTAACTTTGCTTAGGGCAGCTCTTCATCAGTCAAAAAGATACACATTTCAGAACCCTCAGCCAAAGAATGTACAGTAGAGCCACATCCAGCAGTCAGCCAGGTTCCACCATCTGTCCGTATCTGTCTTTCCATCTTTCCAACACAAGATGTTCTCTTTCAATATGAATGAAGATATTTTACTCAAATAAAAGCTTCTGGCTGCTGGATTCCTTCAGTTGGGCTCACTGTTCTTTTGGAAGATTAATCACACTATTTTTAGAAAAGCCAGTAATGTCAGACTGACAGTTCACCTCTATGATCAGGCCAGGACCTGAAACGCCTCCAGGAATAAGGTGGCAGTTGGGCTGGCAGGATCTGTTCCTACCCACAGCCTTATCACTAGATATGGGAACTGAGCTAGGCATTGTCACACACACACACACACACACACAAACACACACACACACTCTTTGGTTTCACAACAGCAGAGACAAGTTACTGATACATGCTATTTCATCTAGAATGAGAAAAGAAGTCACTTCTTGGATTGGATTTTGTTTCCAGCAGGACTTAATGAACAGACACAAATCACTATAGGCGTCTACCAGCCAAGTTAAGCTGGTTTGGAGACAGCCCAGTAATTCAGAGCTTGGACAATACATTCCCATAATACCCTAAGATGTTGACACAGCTCATCATAGATTTATTTCCCTGTTTCTTGATACTGCGTTAAAACGTTATTATTACTGAGTTATTGGCATCTAAAGCAACGGCTTAAGTTACCTCATTTGAATTCAAATGCTGATCTATTATATTTTTCCTCTTGCCCAGGCTTACTGCAGGCCACTGAGTGCTGTGCAGTTCCAGGGTACACTGTTCTCAGAATGGTCTGTCTCAAGCAGTAATGCCACTGCAGGTCTCACAGTTTGGTTGTAGGTTCTTCTCAACAAAAACCTTCATTCCCACTATAAATCAGCTGTGTCCCAGAGCAGATTGGCAAGGACCATTTTGCTTTCTCAATTGCAGCAAGACTTCTTTTTTAAAGATAATATTTTTATTAATACTTTGAGAATTTGTACAAGCAAACAATGCTTTGATTATATTTACCCCAGATCATCCACCTAACTCCTCCCAGATCTAGCCCCCATTTTCTCTGCACTCTGTCCCAAGGTCGTGTCCTGTTTCCTCTTAATTTACCAAGTCTAGTTTGTGTTCCTCATACCCTCATATACTTGGTTGTGGGGCCAATCCACTGGATTGTGATCAGTCTACCAGAGCCACACCCCTGAAAATAAAAGGATTTTCCCTCCACTCGAAGATGTGAACTGTCAGCAGCATTCCCTATCAATGTTAGATGTTGCCTGGCTTGGTCTTGTGCGTACTTTTGCAGCAGACCACAGCTGCTATAAGACAGCTCTCCATCTGTTTGTGTGGGTTAGGGTTAGGGTTAGGGTTTGGGTTAGGGTTAGGGTTAGGGTTAGGGTTTGTGTGTATATGTGTCTTCCTGAGTTTGTGTGCATCGTGTATGTGAAATTGCCTTTAGAGGCCAGAAGAGGGCATCAGATCCTCTGCAACTGACATGAAGGCGAACATTAGTCATAGTGTGAGTGCTGAGAATGCAGCCCAGGTCCTCTGCCAGACAGGAAGAGTAAAACCTGACGTCCCACACAGTTCATTGCATTCATCTCTGTAAGAATTCCAGGTTGGTGGTGTGAGGTTGAATTTTTCAAATACCAAGATAGATACATAGATTCATAGACAGACAGACAGACAGACAGACACATAGATACATAGACAGATGATAGATAGATAGATAGATAGATAGATAGATAGATAGATAGATAGATACATACATACATACATAGATAGATACATAAATAGATACATTGATAGATACATAGACAGATACATAGACGGACATATAGACACATACACATAGATACATAGATACATAAATACATAGATAGATGATTCACAAATGATAGATGATTGATAGATGAGAGATTATTGATAGATGACAGATACATAGAGATGATTGATAGATGATAGATTATTGATAAATGAAATAGATGATAGATAGATGGATAGATAGATAGATAGATAGATGATGGATGGATAGATAGATAGACAAGAATTACTCCCACCCTCACCCCTTGTGCTTAAGAAGTTGTCTCTTGAGCCTTAAGAGGAGCAAGCACATGCATCCTTTATGTGGTGCTACGACATAGCTGTTTAGTAGATTTTCTGACACGCTGTATTTTTATTCTGACCATTCATTATCAATATAAGCTTTTTTCCAAGTTTACAGTGAGCAGTTAAGCTAGTGATGACGCTGTAGAGACTATCTAGGGCTAATTTACTTTTTATTTTTGAACCGTTACCGACAGGAAGCGTGTTCCTCTCATTTCCTAAGCAATATTGCCATCTAGTGCCTTCTCCCAGACATTTCCCAGGGAGATGCTAGGCCACAGGCCTGAGTTGCCCTGGGAAGTGCTGCCTGCTGGGATTTCTTCCAACTGTGGCAGCAGCTACTTAGGGGGCGGGAGGTCACGCCATGAAGAATTCCGACTTTGATTTCCTAAATGCAATTCTATTCCCTATTACATCCTCACCGTTAGATATTCAATGGAGAAAGGTTGATTCAAACGGAGAAACATTGAAGAGAGCCATCATTTCCAGCTAACCTTGTTTAGAGAATTAGTAACCCAGCCAAGCCTCTCAAAAGTTATCTCACTCAAATTAGGGTTACATGGGGCTCTTTCTTTAGAACCTACCTTTCACCACTATGATGCTTGGTGTCGGCCAATTATATTGAGCTTTCAAAGAAGGGTGTGGGGGGCTTCATTGTTCATTAGGGAACAAAGCAAGTTCATTTCTGACAGTTCTGGGGTCATTGATATTTTTTCAGTGTAGAAGTCCAAACTGTTCTATTGAAGGTCTGAGGGAATTCCAGTCACGGCAGACCACCTGTGGGGTCTGATGTTCAGATATCACCTTCTCTCGTTTGGGATTTTCCTCTAGAGACACGAGAGTAATAACAAGCCTGGGTCATCCAGGGAACTCCTAGTTTCTTTTGGCATGTGACAGCGACTCTTCAGATGCACTCATGGAGGAGTCATAGGCCTAGCTATGACCCCAGCTTTCAATCACACATGCTGAGCACAGATCTCTGCGATGTAAGGGAGTATAGAAATATATTTTTCTCAACAACAAAACAATGTATCCAACACTAAGAACAAGAACATATTTTCTATACATATACATATACATATACATATATATATATGAAATAAAATGAGACTTCTCTCCCAGCCTCTTGTTTTATCGACAATCTAGCTGTCTGGCCAATGATTTGCCATAGGTTCTAGCTACAGATGCAGATAAGGACGACATATGCTTAATTTTCAGTGGTTTACAATATTTCTGGATTGAAACAAGTAGTTGAGTTCACTCATAGTCTTTAGGTTACACAGCATACGCTGTTGAGAAAGTTCCAGGCGTTACATTGGATCTACTGTGTCCTGTTTGAGGGTCAATAAAGCCTGATCTTAGGCCAGTATTTCCAAACCTGCCTGTTTTTGCTGATACAAATGCCCCCCAGAGACTGTTACTAGGCTTGACGGAAACCCACAGATGCATCTTCGATGTGCATACCAAGTATTTTTGTCAACAATTTGGGAAATACTAGCTAATATTTTCATTGAATTCAATGAGCTGGGAATAACCGTAGCTCAGATTTATTGTGCATCTAATTTATCTTTTTAAGTTGTTTTTAACAGCCTAAATATTTAAAGTCAGGAATTATTTGAAAGTTCAGTAAAATGAATGCATTCTATGAATCAGGACATATGTGAACTTTTATGTGAAACGTCATTTGCTGTCTTCAGAGCCAGTCATACTTAGCTTAAAGGTTAGATGCTTATATGTAAGAGGACATGCATGGCTGTCAAACAGATGAGAACACCCAAAACCAGGAAAAGGGAGAAATTCACAGAGAACCAGGGAGAAATTAGAAATGCAAATGTAAAGACATAAAGTAAGGGATTTAAAGGAAGACGTACACACTGGACAAATTCTGGTATCAGCATTGGAAATGGAGGGAATTTTATCTTATAATACAAACGTATAATATACAATGTTATATAATATATGTTAGAAAACAAAATAAGCATATATAAAACACACAAGAGATTCCCGATTGGGGCCTTTTTTGGGTAACCGGTTGTATTCGTACACCTTTTACTACTATAATAAAATACTAGAGGCAGATTTTTTTATACTAAAGAAGTAAGCTTTATTGTAGCTTAAGGTCCTGAAGGTACGTGGGACAGAGAGTGATGGTCTTCTTGCTAACAGAGTCCACAGACAGCACCGAGTTCCACACAGCAGAAAATACTGAGTACATGTGTTTATGTCTCTTCTGTAGCCACCAGGACTGAATCATTCCCTGCCCAAGGACACTATCACCTCCCCTAGGCGTGTGTTTATTAGATGACATCACTCTGATATGTCAATCTCTTGTAAAAGTTGATATGATGGTTGTCATTAGTCATCCCCATATTCAATTCTTGTAAAAAAAAAAAAAATGCATCCTAAAGACAAACATGTCCTGAAACTGGGTTTCTCAAATGCCACCCTGCAAGAGCTCTGTCAGAATCTCTCTCCAACAACTGAAAGTCAAGTCCTGGACTATCCTGTCACAACAGCAAAAGCTTCTGGAATGATAACAAAGGGAACTTGCTCCATCCCACCTCCCCCACAGGGCTGGACCAGTGCTGACATCTGCTAGTCTATGGCAGTGCTCTGATCTAAAGAGACACAACTATCATGGGAATGTAATGCCTCCCCAGTGCCCCAAGGAAAGAAATGAGTTACTAAAGGACCTGATTGGTAACATGACACCCAAGATCTTCCGACAACTGCCCAATGACTATGTAGCTTTTCTAGTACACTTTACAGCACGTTTTAACGAATCATTTCATTACTAAAGTTTCTAAAAGCACTATAACTCAGTTTGTAATTAAATCTGCAATACACACACTTGCCAGTCACCCAGTAGAAGGAA
This sequence comes from Grammomys surdaster, assembly GCF_004785775.1. Classification (NCBI taxonomy): domain Eukaryota; kingdom Metazoa; phylum Chordata; class Mammalia; order Rodentia; family Muridae; genus Grammomys; species Grammomys surdaster. Next base: position 9,276,862 of record NW_021604791.1, read on the forward strand.
ACAGATGCCCACCTTTGATGGAGAATCATGGGTGACAATTTGGAAAGCGTGTCCGTGCAAACCCCTGCTGGGCAGCTTTTTCAAATGTGGAATTGTCCACTCGAAGTTTGTTTGAAATGAGAAAGCTGGCTGCCATACTACTCTCGAGGCCTCTGCTCCGTCCTGGATGAAGGCTAACCTGCCATTCTAAATATCGTTTATTCGTGTGGTTCCTGGGCTCATAGTTCCATGATCTAATGCAGTTTGTAAATGCTAGTTTCTTTAAATTTCCATAACATCTTTACCCTCGATTATATGCATAAAATTACTCAAAGCAATAGCACTAAGAAATCTTCCACCAACTCCGGCCCTACAGAATGATCTCAGCAGCGCTCTGCCCATTGTAGCATGGATGTATGGCGTGCCTAGAAACAGATTAGAGTGGTCAGCAAATGCCCTGCTGTAAACATGGGTGGAGCAACCAGCTATGCTGATGGGGCATGTTCAAAGCCATGTCCTAGGAGCTGCTTCTTCCTTCTTATACCGACTTCTTTTAGCAATGTCAGGATTATAGATTCTAGAGTTCTATTCTCTAGTATACTTAACCACACTCTTCTACCCTTCCCTTCCATAGTACTCATCCCCCCCTTCAGTGTGTGTGTGTGTGTGTGTGTGTGTGTGTGTGTGTGTGTGTGTACATGTGGATGTGAGTACATGTATGTATGAGTTGAATGTGGAGGCCGGATGTCTTCCTCAATTTGTCTCCACCTTATTTTCTTTTTCTTTTTCCCCCCCTTCCCCTTCTCCCTCTTGCTCCAGCCCCACTCACTCTGGGCTCCTGCTCACTCCAAGGCCCTGCTTGCTCATATGAGGGCATCAGATCTCATTACAGATGGTTGTGTGCCACCATGTGGTTGCTGAGATTTGAACTCATGACCTCCGGAAGAGCAGTCAGTGCTCTTAACTGCTAACCCATATCACCTGTCCCACTCCACCTTATTTTCAGATATGAGACTGATGCTCTGCCTACTGCACTAAGGAGGCACCCATACCACCTTATTTTCAAGACACTCTCCCCACCCCCATCGACCTGAGCTCACCTGTTGATCTTAGGCAAGGTGACCGGGAGTTCCTGCGGTGGGCCAGTCTCCACCCTCCCAGCACTGGAGTGAGATACAGGATGGACTGTCATGGTCAGTCTTATGAGAACTAAGATCCAAACTCAGATCTTTACATGCGCTCAGCAAGGCCTTTACTGAAGGAGCCCTCTACCTGCTCCATCTTGTTTAATCAAGAGTTACTTGCCTGATAATATTTTTGAATCCTACAATTGATAGCATTTTCCTTGCTATATTACTGGGCCTTACAGTGTGTTTTGCTTTCTGCTTGTTGAAACAAGGCCACCTTATGTGGCTCAGGCTGGCCACAATGCCATAGGGGGCATCCTGAACAGGTCAGAGGAACAGGGAATAAGAAAATACAGCCAGCAGCCATGCTTCCCCGTAGAGCTGAAGCTATCCCAGGGCAACTGCGGCAGGGTACAGTCACTGTTTACTTGAATGTGTGACCGTCGTTCACTTTCGTGGATTAGTGAATGTGGGGGCACCACCGAACCCAAGAATCTGGAAGAAATAACTCTACTGTGGTTTTATTATCAGATGCCAAATAACAACACAGAAACTCACCATTGACTCGGAGGACAAAACAAGAGCCTTCCAGCTTTAGATACCCACGTGCCATGAGGACAGGCCAGCCTTCTTTGGGTTTAGGGATGCGTTCCAAAAGATACTTTTGACCATTTGGCTTTCCCTGTGTGGCTATAGTTCAAGTTAGATGCTTGAGAAATGGCAAATGGCCCCATGGGAGTAGGAGTCAATGACTGGACTATTTTTCTGTAGTAGATCCTACTGCAGTTTCAGCATGGACTCGTAAGTCGGGTAAGACTGGCTTTCACTTGAAATGTTATCAAGAATAGTCCAGCATCTCAGAAAGTCACCTCTAAGGGTGATATGGCGCTTCCTGTGGTGGTGTGTAGCACTAGCTTGTGACTTCACATGTGGATGCTGGGTAAAATCCATCACTTAGTGCTTTAATTTTACTTTCAAGGATGGTCCTTGCCCATTCTTTACTAAAAAGTGTTATTGACAATTGCTCACAGTAGGTATACTATGTTAAATCCGTATGGCCATGTAGGTTGTGCTAACTTTAGAGGATATTCCAGGATATCCAGAGTAAACGCTTTGCTATGCAAAGCAATGAGTCTGTTAAAATTAAGAGAATGCTCACTTTTACCCAGTCTGCTCTTTCTATACTGACACTAAGCTCAGAGAGGTCAAGGAACTTGCTCAAGGTTACACAGCAAGCTAATGGTCAGTGGGCAACAAAGGTTACCAGGGTATAAAGCATTTCTTTCAGCACATGGCCTGGCATCAAAGAGATCATGGCAAAACACACATATGTGTGCATACACACACATACACACACACATACACACACACACACACACACACACACACACAAAGCGGAAAAACCCAAGCCTCAGAATGAGCTGCTGATCACAGGATTCAAGGAGCAGAGCCTAAGGGCGGCCCTCTACCCCTGCCCTCCAGCATAGGAGCAAGATGCTTAGAGAGGTTGGGTTTTGCATTTGTTTGTTCCATCCAAAAAGCATTTGCTGCTGGTTTGCACTCAGACACACGTGTATGTGTGTAAGGCCAGCCTGAAAGGGAAATCAGAAAAATAAAGAAACCCTGGTTTTCTGGAGAGAGGAATCGTCCATTCCTACTTTGACTATGTGCTCCCGAGTACACCACAGTGAAGCAGTCAAAAGAGATAAACTCCATTTAAAAATCGGTAAATCGTGGCTCAATGGTTAAAAAACCCCGGCTGCAGCTCCAAAGGACACAGGTTCAAAAATCAGTAAATCAAGCCCCTCTTTTGGGCCCTGAATGTATATCCTGCAGCCAGAGGGCTTTCGTGGGAGGTCTTCCAATCCAACTAGATACGTAAGTGGAGGGGTGGTCCAGATAAGCACTACATTTAAAACTTTGAAATCCTCCTGGTCAGGAGATAAACATCACACGATTAACAGCAGTCTCAAACTGACCTCTGACTGCAGCCGCGCTCTGCAGGAAACTCTCACACGGCCCAGTTCTGCTGTTCTTTTATTACTCCACGGTGATCAACCTTTAGTGTGTTGCCAGTCTATGAGCTGTTTAGTTTGTTAATTGATTAAGCCTGCACGTTAGTTAATTGATTAAGTTGGCTAACGGATTGTAAGAAAAGATGAAAAGAGGGAAATGTGGGGAGCGCTAGTTCTTGGACCCTTGAAGCCCTAGCTTTCAAATCTGAACTGATTAAATGACACCTATATACAGAGAGAGAGGAGGGGGGGAGGGAGAGAGAGAGAGAGAGAGAGAGAGAGAGCGGGAGGGAGGGAGAGAGAGAGAGAGAGTATAAAACAGAAAACTCACATGTTTTCCCAAAGAGAGAAGCAAGCTAATTAATTCTATCCTTTTAAATTAATGGCTTATTACTGGCTCCATCTACCCTAAGAAAATGGTACTGGAATAACTATGGTTGCCTTTGAACCCTTAAGAGGGGATCAGAAGACCAACTAAAAACTTCTCAGGAAGCTAAAATCTGAGTTAACAATGAGAGTGTTAACGACTGATCTGTAAACGAAAGTCCTTTCTTTGGGACTCAGCTGGACAATGACCTCTATGTTTGCTCCAAGAGTGGCTAGGAAAGAGCGCCCCCTGTACTTCGGGAGGGAAGTCCATACCTTTGAAATGGACTATGTTCAAATGAATATGATCCTATATGCCTATATAATCGTTTTTTATGAAATTAATGGAATTTGCTCCTATAAAATAAGATGAACTGCTATGTACCTAGAGTTACAAAGGCACTGGACCACAGCACTGAATGCTCTGTGCAGAGGGAGACACAGAATTGCCTTTTCATTTCATGTTAAGCGAGGTCGGAGGCAGACAAGGCAGGTGGGTGGATGCTCTGAAGAAGCTGGCTGTTCCAACTGTGGCAGACGAACGTGGCTGGTGGTTTTAATACCCTAAGGAGAGAAATAGACAGCTTGTAACTATGATCACGTTCTGCACATTCTTCAGAACTGCCTAACCGGAAAGAAATAACCCATCTTAGGTCAGGGCAGTTAAATCTCTCCATGGAGGTCGCTCTTTCTGTAACTCATGAGGCCAGCCCAAGTATCATCAACGAGAGGACCCAGAGATGACTTGAACTGTGTGAACTGGAGAGGAAAGATATTCCTCAGGGAATAACCATGTTGCTCCAAAATGTGGCCTATGCCAGAGAATATTTAAAAAGCAGAAAGCTTGCCCGGCCTTAATGGTCCCACTTACTTGCGAATGTACATCTTATTGGAGAAGGGCTTCGACTTCGAGATACCTGGAAATGGAAAAGTGCGATGTAGAGTCTACGAGCTCAGAGGGTGGATTACCCAGACATAGTTAATCCTTAAAACTCGCCAGTTTGTTGTTCTGGGGGACTGAGTGACCTGAGTCTCCCTAGGCTCAATAAGTAGATGTGTATCTAATTTGGTTTAAATTGTATCTTTGACTGGAAGTTGGGTTTTAAGAGAAGAAAAAATTTTAGCATAGTTAATAAGAGCTGACAGTGATAGGTTCAGTGGTTTAATAGAAGAGAACCTTTTAACGTAATTAACTAAATAGAGCTAAAAATCATGACATTAAGCTCAAAGACTCTTTATAAAACTTACCATGTGTCCAATCCCTGCCCTACTAAGGAAGGCTCTGGGCATCCACGAAAAAAAAAATAATTTTCACATCTCACCTTCACTAAGCGGAAACTACCACACTGAAACTCCAGGTCTGATATCTGCTACCTGCCTCTCTCCTGTCCTGACCTCTCAAACATATTAGGTAAAAAGATACTGTCCAAGACGGACTGTGGTCTGTGGAAATCGAGGCCTTATTTAAGCCTAAAAGACAGCCCGACTGAGGTATTTACATTTCATCTTGTAGGTGCCTTGCCTTATTGAAGGGAAAGACAGCTGGGCAGAGAGAAAAAGTTGGCTCAGTTTCATCTTTGAGAATGTATTGTATATCCTCATCTACACTTGAAGCTGTGTTGTTCTCCCTGAGCAAGAATGATAAAGAAAAGGAGGTGCAGACGTGTCTCAGGACTCAGTGCAGGGAATGCTCCCCTTGAATAAAACTTCTACTGAGAGTTCAGAGTTCAAGCCTCCAGGGCCTAGGGTACCATCTGCTAACTGTAATATGTAAAGTACCCTCCCCTCTGATACCCAGTCTCCTCTTGGGATAGAGAGACATCCCATCAGGATGCTCTTAAGGCTTTGTTTTTATAATGAGGTCACTAAATACATGAGCCCTTTTTTAACCTACTATTCAGACTTATTCGTGAATATATGTGGGTACATTTTGTAAAATTCCCAAGAGCAAGAAGACTGTGTCCGTCTTGTAGTTTTTTTCCACTTCCCTAGCATTTCTGATGTGGTTTTCTCCCTCTCTAACATCTGTTCATCCTAAAAGACTTAACCAAATACCAGCTTCTGTGAGCTGCTTCCTCAGCACCCCAAGGTCTTCGCGTGGTTGACTATATGACACCGTGTCACCCCATGGAGCTGTCAACTTGAGCTGCATCAGGATCCTCTTTGAGAACGGGGCCCAACACACATATAAATAAGTACACTTGAAGGGTTAGTAGATCGGTATCATGGTCCAGCCTCACATTTAACAGACATTGACTGAATGTTATCTGGCGAGTTAATGAACAGTGGTGGGCCACTGTGATGTTTTTAGGGATACAAATACTGTAAGTTTTCAAAAATGATTTTTATGTCATCTTTCACATTTAAATAGGAGATTAGTAATCTTTCCAAGGATGAATACACAAGAGAAACTAATTTTATCTTTCCTACTTTAAATTTGGGGACAAATGAATACCTTAACTGCCTTTTAGGAAATATTTCAGTCTAGGATTTTTATGTAATTCCTCCAAATTCATATATGGATTTCTAAAGGAATTAGGGACCTCTGTTCAGATCTGTGACTCAAATGTCCCATTTCCACATGTCCAACTGATATCTAACACCCTGGTCAAGGATGAAAAAAATAAGTAAAGTCTATTATTCCTTGAACTAACAAAATAGGAAAATTGGAAGGAAAAAAAAAAAACAACAAGCACTTCCGTTTCTTTCTAGAACGCTAAACTTCTTAGCCATAATAGGGCAAAAGAAAAGAAATCACATAGGTCATATCAAGGCAAGAGTTTCCTTTCTACTTATGGATTTGCAATCACCCCTTTCATAGGAAAGTATCACCGTACGAGGTTGTCTGCAGGAATGGCTACGCAGGAATGTACCGTGCTTATTCCAAAACGACCACGAGGACAGATGGGGCTTAAACTCCTGCTACGGCATCGCATTACTGGTCGCACAGAGCTCCACTGCAAGAAAAAGAGGAGGCAGAGAGACACTCACGGTCTGTGAGAGCAGATTCGGCTTACCATAGGCTTTAATGACCGGACAGCACTTCCCCTCGCCACCAGTGTGAACAAAGCTCCTAATCTTCCTGCAACATCCAATATTTGCCAAGAACGGCAACAGTAAAATCCCATTATAATGAACTCAAGGCTACTCGCATTCTGGGGCTCGCTCCGTGTTTCTCTTGAGGAAGCTCTTAGAAATCATGCTTGGCTTTGGGCTTGGGTGGGTGGTACGTTCAGTTTAGATCTCAACCACCTCAATGCTGCGCTGAGGTCATATATATATTACGGAAGAGAGAAATGTCACTGGACGCAGTTAAGAGGCCTCTGTTGACTGAGTCCAAAGGAGGAAGATTCTACACCAAATTGATGTGCTGTTTTGATTGTGAATCAATACAAAGGTCAAGTGTGGCTGACACACTTGGCGAGAGAAGAGATCAATCGACAATAACTACTTGACCTGAGCATAAAAAATGTGACTGAGTCCCCTCCTTCCCTTCCAAACAGCACTCCAACAGCGTAAAATTTCTATAAGGACAAGAATCGTGCTTTATGAAAATACTTGCTGTAGAGCACACGTTGTCAGACAAGATCCAATTTTCATAGGTTCAGCTTTTCAAGCATAAAACATTCTTAATGGAGATAGCTTTCACTACAATAGGATTTTTACCTTGTAAAACATTCACCAATATCCTAAGTTTGTTTTTAATAAACTGCCCTATCCCCTACTGTGTGCAACCTCAAAGCAACTCCCTCTCACCCAGTTCAGAGAACAGGAACACGATACACTACCCTGGCTTTGTTCTGGGCAAAGGGGCTCCCCTAGGAATACACCTGATTCTGTCTGGGAAAGGCTGAGGTAAATACTATGTCATGGTGTGTGCGTATCCAAAGTTTGTGGCCATGAGTCTCAGCACACCAACCCCTCCCACTCTCACACGTGTATGCACACTCACACACAGTAACACACACCACACACACTCACAGACATACCAGAGTCACACACACACACACACACACACACACCACCACCACCATCACCACACCAAAGACTCTATTTTGGAGGCTGTTGAATTTTTCAAGATGTTCAAACCATCTATAACCAAGAGCTATAGGAAGCACCCTTCCAAAGTCAACTGGCTTGCTTCCCACTACCTCTGTCCCACTTTCCTTCATCCTTCCCTTCCCTACACATCATACCAAGGAGAGAAAAACAGAATAAGTGTATAATTTCCCCCAAGTGGAGAACTGGGATGTCAATATATCTCTAAATGGAGGAGGTGAGCCAAGGCTAGCTCTGACTTCAACAGCAGCAATGACGTCGCTGCCAGGAGAATTACAAAGAATTGTGGGACAGTCCAAAAACAAGCAGCTGTTTCTCCTTCTCCTTTGTATGAAATCTTATCAAACAACTCTATCGACTTCTTTTATAGAATCTTTGGGTTTATAAATGTTCTCGAACTTGTGAAGCAAACACTGGGGATGAACTGTCACTATGCAAGGCCACCGTACAAAAGCCCCTCTCTTGGTGACAGCTTCTCCCTTCATAATGACACAGTCATTCTCCATGAGGGCAGGCCACACGTGATAAAAGACCAAGGGAGCTGTAAAGTCCGAGTCATAGCTGCGGCGGTACCTGTGGGAACACAAAGAGACCAAAGATCCTAAGAAACTGTTTTCCATACTAAGGATCAAACCCAGAGCAGAGTGCATGATAGACAAGCACTCTGGCCTGGACTATAGCCACCAGAGGGAAGTTAAGTGTTTAGGGGAAACCCAACTAAAATGTCCATTTTTGGCTAGGCTTAGATCTAAACAGTGATCAGATACTCATTCCTTGGTTCAAGAGATGGCTGTGTTCTCAGGCTGTTCTATTCCTCATGCTGGGCAATATTCCTCTATGGACAAAAGAAAAGAAATCTAAAGAAATGTTTAAATAAATAAATTGAAATGTGACTCAGTGGTCATATCCAAAGAGGAATAATTAACAGATCAGTGAGTATCTGAATGAAGATGTTGGGATCTCTCTCTCTCTCTCTCTCTCTCTCTCTCTCTCTCTCTCTCTCTCTCTC
>NW_021604791.1:9285426-9343454 GCF_004785775.1 Grammomys surdaster
CTCTCTCTCTCTCTCTCTCTCTCTCTCTCTCTCTCTCTCTCTCTCTCAATTTTTGTATGTGTATGGACATTTTGTTACATACATGATGTCTGGACTCTATGTCCCTGCAGATATCACATATCAACCTATTTGTCAGTGACTTGGTTAAAAAATAGAAAACTTACTCAAAGGAAGGCAGGAAAAAAAACACAGGTGACAGTACCCAATAGAATAGCTCAATAGTCTGGAGCAATAATCCAGTGTAAGAAGATAATACGTAGTATGAATACATGAGGGTGTGGTGGAGGATGGAAAGTATGTTAAGCACACAAACAGAGAAAATGTATGGTTTAGTCAAGGCACAAACAGCAAACAATAATAGCAAGCTTAGTTTTACTTAAAATGAGCCAATGGTACGTTCTAAGGCTAACAGTAAGGGAACTTCTATAACGTAGCTAACTTCATAGCTGGGAATATCTAAGGATGAAAAGGCGTCAGTCCCTCTCCGCTGCTCACTTCGGCTGAGGTGCCTATATCCAACTCTTTGACCCTTGCGTTAAAAAGAAAACTCAGCAGAGTGTGGTGCCCTGGCCGAGGATCAGAACAACTTGTCAAGGAGTCTCCAGCCTGTTTCACATGAAAAACTACCGTGGCATGAGGTCAAGAAAGGGGTTTCAGTGGTTGCTTCCTGTGAGAGGATGCCAAGTACCAAATGTTTTGGTGTGTTCTGTAACTCCCTAAAGCACGCTGTCTCATTGAATCCACAGGGGACTGCTTCAGGACCTAACAGATACCATTGTCCACAGATGTTTACATGCCTTACATAAAATGGTCTCATAGGCCGGGTGTGTGGTGCGCACATCCTACTTCTAACACTAGAGAGGCTGGGGCAGAAGTACTGGGCTTAAATGAGCTCCAGGCTAGTTTGAGCTGCATAGTAAGATTGTGTATAAGTGTATAATACATACATACCCAATGCTGTTACATTTTCCATAACCTATGGACTTCCACCTGCCTACTTTAAGTCACATCTAGATTACTTACAATACCTGATACAATGTAAGTAAGATATGACAATTATTATTCTGTACTAAGGAATGACAAAAAATAATTTATACATATTCATACTTTTCCCTGATATTTTTAACCACTGGTTGGTTGACTCGACAGATATGGACCTTTAGACACAGAGGGAAAAAAAACAATAGAATCTAATTCTACTGTAGTTAGGAACTCTAACTTCAACTGCCCAGCCATCAGGTACACACAACAGTAGGCTTCCTCTGGTTAAAGCATGTGATGGAGAGGCCAATGAAACATGCAGATTACACAAACCAAAATGGGTGAGCATCTGAGTGATACTGCCCATATTCTAAAGAAGAAAGGGATAGAGATAGAAAGTGGTAAGGGTTTCTGTAAAGAAAAGGACTCAGCTTCGGGGCAATGTTCAAACATTAAGTTCTTCCAGAGTGGATATATGATAGGACATAGATCTGAAAGAAACTAGAATATATCAAGGGAGTATGATATGTTCTACCAACCAGAAAGCCCATTCCTGTTATGAAGGAAAGATGTGTGGGCTCTCTCATCAACAAGCTTGCAAGAATGTTGGACATAGTTCCCTGAACTATGGCTTAAAAACCTGGAGTTCATGTTTTCTAAGCACTCACTAAACGCCTGACATCATCCTAAGTGTGCCATCTGAGTTAGCTTAGCTAGCCCTCTACAGTCCTAGGGAAGAGGCTTAAAAGAGAAGAAAACTGAAGGGCAGAAAAATAAAGAACTATGTCCAAGATCACATAGCAACAAGTGGAGCCAGGATTTCAGGCTAGGCAGCTTGAGGCCAGAGCTGTCCTTCTTAACTAGCTTGGTCTCTACTCTCAAGTAACTGGTAATCTTGAGCTACAGCTAAGATCTTGCCAAAACTCAATGAATGCTTCAGGTTATTTCAACTTCAGGTTTATTAGAGGAGTGTTCGCCATGTGAAATTTGGTAGACTCTAATGGTTCTAGACAAAGAGTCCAGAGCCACCCTTTGCACACATCAGCGTGCATGATTGTGCCTGGTGTTTATGAACCACAGCCCTCCCAATCCCTGAGCTAGAACCACTGCAGAAAATAGCAGAGTGAGGTGCAGATGTGTGCATTTCTAGCAAATGCCCGGACTGTACTTGCCACACTTTGAGAGACCTGGTCTAAATTATGCAATAAGAACTGCTCTCTCTGATCATCAACCTTTGACCTCCACAGGAGCATCCATCTTGCACACATGTGCACACACATTATATACCGCACACAGAAAAAAAAATAAAGTTTCAAAAATGTGTTGTATTCACAGAATACATTTTTTTTTTGAACAATCAATGCTCCAGCCAGGCTCCAGGTATCTCCTTAGCATCTCCACAAAGCTAATGTGTTCAGTGAAGAGTGAGCCCAAGACGGGAGTCCAGATGAAGATACAGAGAAACTCATGGCAGGGGAGTGGCTATTGATTACCCAAGGTTCTTTCCCCCTTCATCTTCCTAGGGAACAGAGACAGTGAGCATCGTTTAGCACCTGCCCCTGTGCCTCTTACTTGCAATCGTTAAAGACTTCTCCGTCTGCCCCAAATGCGATATCGAGGGGTGGGTCTAAGGACTGCATCGCAAAAGCAATGCAGCAAATCTCCTGGATGAACTCAGTGAGGAGGCAGAAGTCAACTTCAGGAGGGAATGAGATCTTGGGGTTGACGTTCATGGCACGGATCACATCCTGAAAAACAAAAGATGGCATGAGTTGGCTGCAGATGTGGGACAAGAAGCTCCAACATCCAGAAGATCTCAACATCAACTGGAATGGGCTGGGTGGTGGAGAAGGGTGTGTGAGTGAATGTAAGTCAGTCCAGAAAAGGACGCAGGTGTGTTACAGGAGAAGGATGCTGCTGCCCGCTCGTAGGGAAAGAAGAGAAAAGACGTAGCAGAAATGACAAGCTAACAGCAAGAAAAATATCTTTTAGCAACTAAAGGAAGAGGCTCATGGTACTTCTTTATTAGTTCATAGGGGAGGGGTACATGCTCATGTGTGCACATATGCATGCAGGTACATGTGGGGTCCAGAGATTAATGATGGATATCTTGCTGGATCACTCAAACTTAATTTTTTTTTAAGCCAGGGTCTCTCCTTGAACCTGGAGCACACTGGCCAGCCAATGAGTCCCAGAGATCTACCTGTCTCTGACTCCTCATCCTGTGATTACAAATGTGTGCCACTTCGCCCAGATGTTATGTGTGTGCCTGGAATCTGAACTTGGGACTTTGTGCTTTGATGGCAGGCATTTTACAAGCTGAGCCTTCTCCTCTCCGTGCTTTCCTTTTGTGAGTAAATGTGTGAGACACCAGCCAAAAACTCTGGCTAGTCCCTCCCTACACCATAACATAAGCAAAATATCTTGTTCTTTTATTAAGTGCTTACTATGCACCAAGACTCATCCTAGACAAATGGCCCGTCTCCTTTCATTGACCCCACCCAATAACTCTGTGGGACAAAGATCTCGACGCTTCCTTTCAGAGATGAGAAAGCCAGAGCACTGAGGGTTTAAATTCATGTGGAATGCAACAAAGCAGTCATGTGGCAAAGTCAAGATCAAAGCAGTACTCATTTCCCAGAGCCCTCTCTCTTAATAACTAAGATGTTTCAGGACTGGAGAGATGGCTTGGTGGTTAAGATCACTAGCCGCTCATCCCAAGGACCCAGGTTCAATTGCCAGCACCCACATGACAGCTCACAGCTGCCTCAACTCTAGATTCCAGGGACACTGACACCCTCATACAGATATAAGTACAGGCAAAACACCAATATATGTAAGATAAAAATAAATAAATTATGTTTAAAAGAACTAATATATTTCAACTACCAATCTCAAAAGACCCACCTAAAGGCGATGACTCTAAACCTCAGAAGATTTTTCTGTGAGCTGTCTAAGTAAGAATCTAAGGGGGTGACTCAGTGGATAAAGCATTTGCTGCAGGCATGAGGACTCATGTTCCAATCCCAACACACACATAAATTCAGGGTGGCCATGGCAGCCTAACGGTCTAGGTACTAAAGAAGCAGATACTGGAGAGTGATCGAGCAACCTGGCTAAAGTACCCAAATCAGCAAGCTCCAATTCAACAAGAGGCTTGCCTTAGTAGTTAAAGTGGAACATAATCAAAGGAGACACCCAATACCAACATCTGTCCTCTACAGATGTGTGCTCATCCTCACAGACACATGCAACACACAAACACATACCACACTTGCAGATACATGCAAAAAAAAAAAGCAGCCAATATGGACCAGTGCTTTAGGGTAAATTGAACGTCTTTCTCTTCTATCACATACAAGTAAAATCAAATATATAGACGGATCCCTGAGTTTTCAGTATTCGGTTTGTCCTCGTCAGCCACACACCACTCCTCACGAGAGACGGAAGACTTACACTGACACTGCTTTGTGAGTCATAGAGGTCCAGATGACAAACGATATATTCGGAGACTGTGGTCTCAAAGTCATTGGACCCCACGTTCGATGGTGTCAGCATCTTCCTCACCCGGATCTTGAAATGCCTGAACGCCATTTTAGCGACATGAAATGCCTCCTGCACAGGAAAACACAGCAGGTTAATCTAGCGAGGAGAGGAGATGAAAGAGAAGTGTTCAAAATGCACCGCCATCCCAGCGTTCAAATCACTGAACGTGGTTGGTCAAACGTGGCTTTGACCTGTGAGATAATACATGATGGTCCACTAATTTTAAGACAAGTGAGCCTTGCATTGGTGACTCTGAGGGCCACAAGCCTGACAACGCAGACCCAAGGATGTAAGTCCTATGCTATGGCCTCACAGGAATATGGTGGTGCTTGCCAAGACATTAAGAGAAACCAATTCATCCCAGATTCCTGTTACAAACTCAGTAAGCCTTTATACCTGTGATGCAGTGTTTGCTGGTAGGACTTGGTTTCTCAAGGAAAGCATGGTCTCTAAACTCATACAACTTTAACCAAATCAGTAAGTGACTCTTAGCTACATAAACCAGGCTCTTATGAAGAGTAAATGCTTTAGGCTTTAGGCTTCACTGGCTGTCATCTCTGTCACGTAATATTTTTTACCACACCCCTTTAAAAGTATAAAACCATTCTTCATTCTTAGTTCTTAGGCACAAGCCAGATGTTTTAGGAACAAGCCAGATGTGGCCCGTACTTGGCTGATGTTTGACAGAAATGACTAGAGTCAAGATTTCTAACGTGACTGCTCTCCTACTAACACAATGTTTTGTTTTGTTTCTTTGTGTTTATTCTTATTTTTGTTGTTTTTTTTTGTTTGTTTTTTGTTTTTTTGAGACAGGGTTTCTCTGTGTAGCCCTGGCTGTCCTGGAACTCACTCTGTAGACCAGGCTGGCCTCGAACTCAGAAATCTGCCTGCCTCTGCCTCCCAAGTGCTGGGATTAAAGGCGTGCGCCAGTGTTTATTCTTATAATAGGATTTTAAGATGCCATCCTCCCACGAGACAAATCTTTGGAAACCAAGGATTATATTTTAAGTATCTTTTACGTTTTGTGAAACTCGAACAGCCGAGCTTGCCAGCCTTAGTAAGTCGTAAATAACTTAAGTTGAAGAGTGAGTTAACTTATTCGGTAGTTTTCTAAGACTGGCAGAAGACCAATAAGTAATGATCATTTAAAGCAGTAGCCCTACTGTGTGCTCATGTCATCATATACTGTAAAAGGCATGGTATCTGTCAGTTTAACATGGACAATTTTGAGACAGTCTTGTGTTGTGTGACGAACAGGTCAATAGATGTCTGATCAACATAAACGTTAATATATGTGATATGTATACGACATTTTTAACAGTCGTGAAAAACCAAATAGCTCCCAAATATAAATAATGGAAGGATGGGAGAAAAAGAAGGGAGATGCGGATCTAATGGGGAGACGGGAGTCCTCCCTCCACATCCTTCAGGATGCACCAGCCTTTTAAGGTTGCACCATTCAGTTTGTGATCTCCCACCGCCTCAAGGACTGCAGATGTCGCATTTACCACTGTGGCGATGTAAATGATCCGCTGCACCGTCTCGGTCCTGTCGATGCAACGCCTCAGCAAGCACTGCGCATCCAGGCGGGCCTGGGAATAGGCATCGCTGAATCGGGACAGGAGAGCAGCTTTGCGAGCCACGCTGGACATTTTGGAATGGTTTGGGGACGGGCTTCTGACCTTGGCCACTGTGGTGCAGGGACTATTGGACCGGCTATGGCTGCGACTGTGGCTGCGGCTACGACTGCGGCTGTGGCTGTGGCTGTGACTGCGACCGCGCCCGCGCCCGCGCCCACGCCCGCGGGTGCCTGGGCTAGGAGACCGGCTCCTGGCCGACCTGTGGTTGCGGAGTAACAAGAATCAGCATGGCAAGACAGATTCACTCTTCCCTTGTTCCTGGACTTGTTAAACAAGTATTCGTCTCCGCACATAGTTCACAAACGCCACACTAGATCCATACAACCTCACACATACGAGTGGGGCTCGAGGGGCCTGCCGGGATTATCTCCCCACTTAGGCCCGTGGAAGGCAGGAGGATGCATTTTTGTCCCCAAAGGCTTCAAAGGCCCCCAGAAATCAGAAACAATACACCATATTTACTCAGTGAATTATTCACAAAGCCCCTCATTGGGAGCACCCAATTTATATTTTTAGTCACCCCGTGTCTCTAGCTTTGACTGTTACTCATTTCTCAAAGGGGAAACCAGAAGTCCTTAAAGATCATCTAGGGGCAGCTCCTGCAGTGAGGGCCAAAATTAGCACTCAAGTCAGATGCTAGGGTTTTTTTTTTTTTTTTGAACTAACGCAGCATCCAAGTACTTCCCAGGGCCTTGTGACTGAACCCAGACTTATATCAAGAGCAAAACAGACTATCAGAGCAGCAGCCCCAAGGCAGTTGAGACCCCAAAGGGAAGTCTTAGGGGAAAGAACTATGCAAGTAGCAAGAAAAAGCAATCAGCCAATCAGCAAACTCTGTGAGTGGAGTAAGCCACCTCCCTTTCCTGGCGTTGCCAATTCCCACGGGGCAAATACTTCCAGTGTTCCCTCTGGCTATTCAATACCAGTCAATATCAGTAGAGCACAGAGGAAAGAGCCTCCACAAAGGAATTACTCAAGAAACATCTAGGTAAACGGGGACAGTCGGGAGCCAGTGCTTGGATAACCTCAATTAGGAAGTGCCTGAGGGGCGAGGGGGAGAGCAAGACAGGAAACCCAGAGTTAAAGACACTCAGCCCCGCCCCCATCTAACACTGACACACTCATCTGTCCCATCTGTCGTGTTGAATGGGAGGGATTTCATGAAAACAATGTATACACGGCCATTAACAGAGTTAGAGAGAAAAGAGGACATGGCAGCCAGGTGGCTCACACCTGGAATCCCACCAATCAAGATGTTGAGGCAGGAGGATTGCAAATCTCAAGTCAGTCCTGACTATATAGTTAGCTGCAGGCTACAAAATGAGACTCTTGCCTCAAGAAAAAAAAATCAAACAAACAATAACAAAAAAGACAGACACCCCCCCCCCAAAAAAAAGGCAGTGTAGTGGAAAAAAAAACCAGTCATCTCTAGTCACTGGACACAGGACTCCTAGGCTTCTGGGGAGAAGGTCCTCATCCTCACACAAGCCTGGTTTCAAAGCTAAGACATCCCGGTCATAGCGCTTAGCCATCTTTCCTAGATAGAAAGATGCAGTTCCCTTTACAGATGGAAGCTTCTTGGCTGCTGGGGGTTTGATTCCTCTCTCTCACACACTCTCGCTGTGCAAACTTTCACCAGTAACTCAGAAAGAAACAAAATCAAAAGCAATGAAGGGATCCCCGAGAGTCTGTCAGACCTTCCCTGGAGACAGTTTTTTTCAGCAGACAAGACAGCTATCTCGTCCTTGAGATTCTGCAGATGCTTCTCATAGTTGGACACCACCTCTTGGGGCCGTTGGTCTGAGGTCCGTTTGCTTGAACCTCGACGTTCATTTTTAAGAGCCTCACGACGATTCTCTGAGGTTTTGTGGCGGGCATCCTCCTGGGCTTGAAGAGATTTGAGCCTAACAACGGGAAACAAATAGACGTGAAAAGGAGAGGAAATAGAAGGTGGGGAAGGAAGGGAATACTTTTTCTAAAAGGAAGAAAGGGAAGAGAAAGAGAAGGAAGCAAACAACTGTCTCCAGTCAGCATATCATCATCACATAAGAAGTCTCTCTAGGAAATAGATGTGAACACATACAATAAGCAAAGTACAAAATTGCAGAGACAGGGATCCCACCCACTTTACAGCTTACTGCGGGTTGGGGGGAAGCTTCCTGAAGAAAGGCTATTCGTGTGGGTCCCCTGAGAACAGAAGAGTGTTTTACAAGGAGTCTTGTCTTTGTTGAACAAAATTCCAAAATCTATTGACCTTCAAAACTTAATCCAATGCTGGTACAAGCCCTTGCTCCCACCAGTTCATTTCTTGAACAGAGTGTGAAGGAAGACTACGCAAGTCTAGCTGGAGTTATGAACTTTAGGAGGAGCTAAGGTGGGAGGATTGAGGAGAGGAAGAGGAAAGGGAAGAGGAGGAGCTAGGGGAGGGAGTGGGAGAGAGATGTAGGAGGCACCATGGATGACCACGCGTATGCCGAGAACAGTCCTGGGTAACGTATATCTAGGTTAGTTAATTGGAAAACACTTCTAATTGTATGGGCATATTGTTATTGAGCATTAACAAACATATAAAGCCTTTGATTAATATTTAAGCCTTAGAGTCTCATTTCCTACTGGGCCTATGTGGATGACGGGATGGTCTGGGCAGAGCCCAGCCTTGAGAAGACTACATGGAAGATTGGCAGAACCATCTCCCACACTAGCATCTTGTGGGTTGCAGGGCCAGTGTCTCTGGTTGCCTGAGCGGATGGCCTGAGCTGAGCAGTAGTGGTATGCCACCACCACTCATGGCTGCAGGCCTAGGCTAGTTGGGAACACGGTAGCTGATTAAGAAAAACCAGATTGAATGCCAACGATTTAAGACATTACCGCAACAATGAACTTAATGGGGCATGAAGATAAAAAATGTCAGAAATAAAACTGGCATCCACATTAAGATCCAAAGAGGTGTGACCACTGTAAAACAGAAGCAAAAGCCCTGAGAGGACCTGTAGTGATAAAACCAAGAACTGTGGAAGAGGGGAGAAAAGAGGAGGGGCTTGTTAGGATGGAGAGAAGTCAGAAGCGCTGAGGGACTTAAATATGCATGAGAAACAGCAGGAGACAGCTGGGTAATATCACTCACAAACTCAAAATGGTGTGTCAGCCAGGATGTAAGAGATTAAAATGAGGCCAAGGAGGAAAGAAGTAGGAACAGCAGCATCCTGATGAGCCTCCAGAGTGTTCTAGAAAAACTTAATACTAGAACATGTATGGAAACTAAATTAAGCTAAAACATATATGAAAAGCATTAAAATCTCTCTCTCTCTCCCTCTCTCTCTCTCTCTCTCTCTCTCTCTCTCTCTGTGTGTGTGTGTGTGTGCATGTGCGTGTGCATGTGTGTGTATGTGTGTGTGTAAAAACACTTCCTACTTTCTCCTTTGGATGTAGGAGGAGGCATCAAAGTTAAGATTCAAGGGAATCAAGATTAAGACAAAGGATCTATGCTCATTGATCCTCTGTAAAAAATAATCAAGAAAAACTTTAGGAACTAGTCTGGAGTCTAAATTAAGATTTAACAAAAGTTTATCCCAATGTTGCATGCAGCGTTAAAAGTTAGTATCCAAGAAAGTATTCAACATGAAAAAAAAAAGCTAAAACAATTGAAAATGATGAACTCATCTGAAATTGACTTCTGCATTACTTTTTTCTCAGTGATCAAACAAAATAATGTAAAATAAAAAAGGTAGAGTCCAAGACCAAAGAGATACCACACTGCTCTTTGATGTTTCGATATACTGTTTGGAAGAAATAGCAAGTGGAAACCCTACGTGCCACTAGAATTGCTATGTTACACTTTAGAAATTTCTTGTAGTCAGTAAGACATTCCTGACTACTATATCCTGTAGTGAGGAAAAGAAACTAAATATTCATGAAATCCCTCCCTCCTCATTTGTGGAGGGGTAATTCTCATATTGTAATAAATGACTGAAAAGCTAAACTCAGTGTTTCAGTAGCAGCTGAAAGAATTCTATAGTTTTTTTTTTTCTTACTGCTTTTTCAGCTGATTGATCTCCTCCTCTGCAGCCAGGAGAGATATGGTTGATCCGTTCTTGCCTCCTTCAAGAGTCTTTCCACTTTCAGCCAGACTGTAAGAAAAATCAGTCATCTAAAACCAGATCTTTCCAAATTGGCAGACTTTCCAACTTGAGGCATAGGTTTTCTAAGGAACTTCTGACCCATGTTATAAATTCGCCTTAAACAGCATCAGATTCTCAGCCCTCAGACCATTGCAGGCAGTGTGAAGGACTCAGACAGAAACACACTACCGTCCCTTGCTTGCTAAGACACAGAGAGCTTACTAGTTCTTCCCGCTCAGCACATTTACGTCTTCTACCCTTCCTATCCAGTTCCCAGTAGCCTCTCTATGTAAGATCTCCATTTTACACTGTATACCAGTTCCTATTCTTGCTGCTTTTCACTATGGGGCTGCATTTATTTTTCTAGTACTTTTTCAACATAAAAATCAGTCACTTGCCCATTATGGTAATTAATACTTGTGTCCAACTTGACTGTATTAAGAAACACTTTGGTGAAGTACAAGTTTGGAGGTATGTTTAGGGAGATATTTTCAGAGAAGATTAACTAGAAAGTGGGGAGAATGACCTTTAATGGAGTCAGGAACATCCCATGAGCTAACTAAAGAAAGGGAGAGAGCCACTGGAGGCCAGCATTCTCCTATCTCTACTTCCTGATCTGTGAAGACATGAGCCAGCAGCCTCCAAATGCCTCCCATGTCTTATCCTTCCGTCATGCCTTCCTGTCTGTGATGGACTGTAACCCCCTAAACCATGAGCCAATATAAACATTTTCCACTAAGTTTCATCTTTTTAGGTGTGCTGGTTAGTTTTATGTCACCTTGCCAAAAGCCAGACTCATTTGGGAAGACAGAACTTCCATTGGGAAAATACCTCCATCAGGTTGTTCTTGGTGGGCTCAGCTCACTGCAGGCAGTGCCACCCTTAGGCAGGTAGGTACTCTAGAAAGCAGGCTGAGCAAGCTATGAGGAGCAAGCCAATAAGAAGCACTCCTCCGTGGCCTCTGTGTCAGCTCTTGCCATTAGGTACCATGAGTTCCTGTCCTGAATTCCCTGGATGATGTACTTCAAGCTGCAAGATGAAATAAACTCTTCCCACAATTATTTTGATCATGTGTTATCATGGCAATAGAAATCCTAACTAAGACATCAGGTATTTAGTCACAGCCCTGAGAAAAGTAACTAATACCAAAGATTGGTCCTAAAAAGTAGGGTCAGTGCTGTGACTAGATGACCATTGTCACATAGTCATGGAATTGTTTTATGAAAATAATAAGGAAGAGTGTGACACTACGGGCTGGAGAAAGCCCTATCAGAGCTCAATGGGCCTCTGGGAGGAGCTCAGAGGACCAGAATGGAACTATGAACAGTGTGGCATGTGGACGCATGGACAGGATCCATTTGCAAGGTTTCAAACTAACAAGACTTTATGGGGACTTGGGCTGGAAGCCATTCCTGTCACTCTGG
This sequence comes from Grammomys surdaster, assembly GCF_004785775.1. Classification (NCBI taxonomy): domain Eukaryota; kingdom Metazoa; phylum Chordata; class Mammalia; order Rodentia; family Muridae; genus Grammomys; species Grammomys surdaster. Next base: position 9,297,136 of record NW_021604791.1, read on the forward strand.
CAAAGAATCTAGCTGCCATATGTCCATGCCCTGAGGCTGAATTTAACAGTGCATAGCTTGTTTGGTAGAAGAAATTTCAGGACAGCAGACTATCCAGATTATGGCACGGCTATTGCTCACTGTGTTTCGCAAGATTTACAGTGAGAGTTGACAAAGGAGCATAAAGACTGAATAACGCAGTTTGAAGAATGGCATAAACCTGGTTATAAGGCTACAAACTGAAGTGTGCAGTTTAGTGGGGGGTGGGGGTGGGGGGATTGGAAGCCAGATAGAGTTGAAGACCGAGCTGGTAGAGATTAAATACATTAGCATATTAAAGAGAACTTTGGATGTTGCACAGGGACCATATTTAAGGTGCCTAGAGGACAAGATTCCAGCCAACAAGAAATCCTGGGTATGTTAATACAAACTCATGTGAAAGGGGGATACCTGAAAAGACAAGGCCCCACAGAAAAGCAGCTGGACAAGAAAGTGTTTTCATTTTCAGCTGAGTTCAGCTGAGTAGGCATTGTGGTTCAAGGGGACAGGTTACATCTCAAGATGGTAGGAGAATTTGATGTTAGCCACATGGTGTTGGTTGGGGTTTGGTACTGGTATGACAGGCATGCAAGATGCAAGAATGAATGAGGTGTGAAGGTTTATACCAAGGATCCAGAAAACCAGTGAGAGCAGGCAATGTGTCTCAAGGTTGGTTTGTCTGCATGAAGCTCCAGAGTGCCCTGTACACAAGACTGTGAAAGTGCACTTTACATTGCCGTGAAGACCCCAGAATATTACAGATATATGAAAAATGGGGCTACCCCCTTAAAACCACTGGAACCTAGATAATTCTTCAAGAATGCCAAATGTCACACATGGAACCCCAGGATTTGGTTTGGAATCTCTAGGTCTCTCTTGCTTTTATCTGGTCTTCCTTTTTTTCTTTCTCCTATGCTTCAGTTCATACCCTTAAGGAATGAGTATATTTACTGTGTCTACTGAAATCATTGAACTTGCTTTTTGTCTTATACGGGTTAATGGAGTCCCTTGAATATCAGAGAACGCTTTGAACTCGGGCTTCTAAACAATTTTAGAACTCTTAAGACTTTGGGTACTCTTAGAGATGAACTGAATTCATTTTGCACTTTAAGAACAGTTTGAGACTATAGAAGCCAGGATAAAATATTATGATTTAAATGTGCTTGGGCATCGGGCTGACTAGAATCAGATTGGTGATGGCTGTTTTTTTTAATTCTCTTTTCAGAAGTGTACTCATGCACGCCACAGTGCAGGTGTGGAGGTCAAAGGACAACTTGTGGAAGTCATTTCTGTCCTACAGTAATTCCAGGTATGGAACTTAGGTCATGAGGCTTGACAGAAAAACACTCTCTAACCACTCAACCATCTCACCAGTCTCGCAACGCTTAATTTTAACGTCCACTTGATAGGCTAAAAAGTATCCAAGGTGTCACTCTTTTAGGAGTTTGTCTGTGAAGGTGCTTCCAGAGACCATTAACTGAGAAAGACACTCTCTAACGTGGGCACCACCATCAAATCCTCCTGGAGAAAGGAGGGAAAGGAAGAAAGCCAGCATAACACCAGCATGTTGCTCATTTTCTGCTTCCGTCCCCCAATATACGAGCAAGCAGTCTTCTGCTTCCACGGGCAGGAGTTGTTCTTGCTACTAGGCATTCCCTGCCACGGTGAAATGCACGGCTCTACCTCTGAGCTAGCTTGCTTCCATGACATGGTTTTTCATTAGATATTTGGACACAGCAAGGAGAAAAGTAGTGTGTGCACCCACATATCTTGTGGATTTGTGTCACTGATTTCTTCCACTTTCTAAGCACAATTTTCTAAATAGCTTGGTCAAAATTAGTACCCAGGACCGTCTTTGACATCGATCGAGCCACATTATCTTTCTCTGACTCGAGAATCTACATTTAGTGAGTGAAAACGAGCCATACAGCATTGGCTGAAGACCAGTGGTTCTCAATGGAGCTGCCCTGGAACAGGGAGACATCACAGGTTCACGGAAGGCCCTCAACGTCTCTGACTTACCTTCCTGAAATACCTAGGCTGTTCCATCACAGCATCCCTGAGCCTACAGACTGCAAGTTTTTCAGTGAAAGGATAATGGGGGATAAACACTGGGACCCTGTAATGCTTTAGATCTTAAATGCATTCCCAGAGTTCAAGGGTGGTAGGCTTGATGTCTGGCTAGAAACACTATTGGGAACATATGGAACATTACGACTTGGAATATTCTGGAGGGATATTCTGGAATATCTTGGAATATTCTGGAAGGATATTCTGGAATATCTTGGAATATTCTGGAGGGATATTCTGGAATATCTTGGAATATTCTGGAGGGATATTCTGGAATATCTTGGAATATTCTGGAGGGATATACCTTTAATGGGACATGAAGACTCGGCCCTTTCTCTCTTCACTGCTCAGCCACTAGGAAGTTAGGTGTTGTACTTCACTGTGCACTTCCTGTCACAATATCCTGCCTCATCACAGTCCCAAGGGGAAGGGTCCCAGAGACCATGGACTGAACTCTAGAAACATGAGCCAAAATAACTTTTCATCCTTTTAAGGTATTTATCTCGAGTATTTTGCCACACCTGTGGGAATCTGACAAACACAGATCTTCACTTAGAGAGTGAGTCAGACTGGCAAATAATGAGATCAGGAATTCCTGCCAAGCCCACGTATCTCAGGCAATTAGTCACTACCTCAAGTGTAAGCCCTCCCCACCTCTGACGCCATGCTGCTTGCCACCTGACACGACCCTCAAGCTCAGTGTCTCCTCTTCCACTGAATGTCACCCACATTCACCTCATATTCATGCCACAAACTACCAGACACATGACTCATCTTTACCCTCGGTACCTTTAGTCTCCATGACACAAAACTTCGTGAAAGATGAAAGACGAAGTACATGAATGGATAAACAGAATGTCTAAAGTCTAAAAGGGTGCCGCAGTAGAAATGTAGACCTGACTTAATGTGGCTGGGTTAGGTTGAAGGGAAATTAGATTGTTTTAATAAAATTTGAATAAGATTTTAAAGGTAAATATGGAAAAATGACTTTTTTAAATCAGAGAATTAAAGAAAATAAACAATAGCCAAGAAAATGGACCAAGAAGAAAAGTGCAGACATGGAAGAGATACACACCCCCTCCTTGCACACAGCATGGGGGTCTGCACAGCTACACACTCACAGGCACATGCACTAATTGAACATGTTTGGATGACATGAAGCATAGTTAAGACTGATAGAGATACATTCTTGAACTAGAAACTGTTTTAGTCCGGTTAATATAGTTTATTTAAATGGTTTGTGGTGAATTGATTTGATTTTTTTTTTGAGTGAATTTCTGAGATGAATGATAAATCAGACTCCATCATTTGGGAGATCTTAAGTAAAGAACAGAATAAGAACCAAAGAAGTGTTTAAACAAAACTAAGCAAGACAGGAACGCGGCAGCAAGCGTCTCCGTAAGTGTAAATGATTCTGGAAGGGGAAACAAGTCACTCAGAAATGATCAAGAAAATGGGCTCGTGAGATGAAAGGGACCGTGGGTGTGGTGTTTCCTCACGGCTACAGAATACTGGCTAAGACAACCTTGTTTCCTAGACTTGTCACTCACTAAGAGTGGTGTGAGACCTATTCAACTCACAAAAGGGAAGTAGGAAATCCCAGACCCATCTTTGATGGCAGACATCAAAGCTCAACCAATTCTCAAAGCTTTCCTTTATAGTTAGAGCCTTCATCACCCTGAAGCAGCTGCCAGCTAATGTTCCAAGAACCAGACAAGCCCCGGTTCAGAAGCCACCAGTCTAAGACACTGGAGCCTAGAGGGGACCAAGGCCACCAGGACCACAAGGCAATACAAGACCCCAAGTGACTCACCTTCCAGATGCCCAAGAATAGAGCAGGGAAAGAGTCCCATAAGAGGCAAGCCATCTCAGAAGGACAATGGCCCTCGGAACTTAGTAAACACTGTATACAGAGGACTGTGACGAACAAGAAAAGCCCCTGCCATCTAGAAATGGTGAACGGAGGGATCAGCTAACATGGGCTGACACACATCAGCGTCCTTCAGAGGAACTCAGCTTTTGTGTGTGCACACATTCAGCTGCTGCATAGATCTGGGTAGAGGTATAAGCACACAAAAGCATGTCTGGAGTCAAGTACGTCAAAATGTTGACAGAGCGAGCTAACATGACTTCTACCTTTACATTTCTATTTCTACATATTTGAGATATAAAATAAAAAAAAATTTTTTTTATTTTTTTTGTCTACATAGATAGAAAAAATGGGAATTTCATCAGAGAAAAGGATGGAGTGACATACACTATCCCACCCTTGACTTCCTTGCTGTCTTATTTATGGTAGGAATGAAATGGATGTTGGGAGTTGAGTTTTTTGGTGTTTGTTGTTTTAATTAAGCATGTTGAATGGTGTCTCATATAAATTGTTTACCTTCTTCAAGTCAGACCCAAAGTGTGAAATTTCTTTGCAGTGATTTCAGAAGCTTATCCTGACACTGATATTTCTGCTGCCTAACACTGCTTAGCTTTAATATAGATAAAATATATTATTTAATAGTTATTAATATATTATTAGTTGTTAATAGTTATAATAGATCTTAATATATTATTTTAAATTATCTATTAATATATATTAAATATTATATATTAAAGTTAATATATTAGATATGATATATAATGATATCATATAATATGTATATATAATAGCTAGCTATTCCAAGATATAAATGTTCCTTTAAAAGAGGGCTATAGATAGATGGTCAATATTGTTTTTCATCTTGGCAGGATCTAGGAAATAAGTCATACGCATGGTGGCATATGCCTTTGTGTCTTATCTCTATCTCTCTGGAGGCAGCGGTAGGTGAATCTCTGAGTTTAAGGCCAGCCCTAGTCTACAGCTTGTCAAAAAAACCAAAAACAAACAAATAAAATTCAAAAAACAAACCCAAAAAACAAAAACCCGGGATATAAGGCATGGCTGTGAGGGATTATGTAGATTCGGATAAACTGCAGTAGAAAGAAGTAACCACCACATTAACTGGAACTGGAGAAGGGAGCTGAGCCCCAGCTCATCGCTTTGCTGCTTAACTGTGGGTGCAATGTGAGCAGCTGCACCCTGGTTCAGCCCAGGCCTCCTCTGTTGTGATGGGCTGTATTTCTTAAACTGAACCAAAATTAACCCTTTCTCCTTTACACTGCTTAAAACGTTTCTTGTCAGATATTCTGTATCAGCACAGAGAACAGTAACTGGTAAGGTGTCTGTCCCACTTAGAGTTCCTGGCTGTCTGATTTACCTCATCTTTTCACACCCACGCACGCATGCACATGTACCTATTTGCAAACACCCACATTTTACATAACCCATTATTCTCTTTCCATTCTTTAATTACTTTTTAGTAATTAATTTTAGAACAATTCCGTTTGAAAAAAAGATAACTTGCATTCCTCTTACTCGTCTTGAACCTGGTTTGCTTGATTCTCTGAGATCGATTCTGTGTCTGAGTGCTGCTGGTCCTGATCCAGAAGATTTTCTTTGTTTTTGCCTCTAGCATGGAAATCCTGGAAAGAAAAAAAAAAAAGTAATACAGACTTTGAAAATAACATGGACAGATTACAAGGACACTGTGTTAAGAGAAAAAAGCCATCCACAAAAGAGCACAGCTCCGTGTGTGTGAACTTCAACAGCAGAAACCCTCAGTCCAGAATGACAGAAAACAGATCGGTGGCTGCTCTAACGGTGGCACAAGGCAGGCTAGGAACAGGGGTGGGGGTGGTGGATGAGGGTTGCTGATAGTTTGCGGATCAGTACAGGAATGAGTTTTGTGTTTGTTTCTTGTTCAGAGCGCATCTGCTGTGGGCTTCACTGAACGTAAATTACAACTTGACTTTAAATGAGGACTTTAAAGCACCATTCTATGTCACCTCTATTCCCAGAATAAAAAGAGTTTGAAACACAGTCCTAACCTCTGCGCCCAGAATAAAACCCTCAGGAAGTAAAACTCTGACCACCCTAAGTCCTCAAAAAATATTAATGACAACTGACATCTCTGGGCAGAGAGAAATTTTACCACGTGCCAGATTCTCTGCAAAGGGGAGAATTGTTTTGTCTTTGTATACCTACCACATTTTAAAAATCAGGATCCTACCATTAAACTGGCAAAATTATTGTCCCCTCTGGCCAGTCAGTATATGTAAACATAAACATTTACAACTTTGCCAAGATCTGCAGAGAGTGTGGGTTTCTCTTCAGTTTGGTTCAATCCTTCAGCTACTGTTTCTTGGTTAGAACAGCCCACTTTAACTACTTCCATTTTTAGAAAGAATCTATATAAATCCATTTAAACATTTGGAAGCAAAACTACTCACTGCCATGGTATATAATATAGCTACACTGTCTCGCTCAAGAGGACAGGACCTCATGGGAGAAACAATTAGAACATGGAAGTTCTAACAGGACTCCGGCTAGTTCTCAAGAGAGTTATTGAAGGAGCAAGGGAGCAAGCCTGGCTCCTCACACGTTTTGGCTTCCTGTCTTGTCATGTAATCACATCTTCCCATACATACCGCAACCAATGTAAAGCTGTCTCCTGTGAGATGTTCCCTGGAGTTTGCACCATGCTGCGTGGTCTTTCAGACTCCAAAAGTGCAAAGCAAATACATTTATGTGTGCATCAGCCACCCCGGGGGGAGCTCGTTGTGACAACAGGAAATGTAGTAAGACAAGATGCCTTAATTATGGTGTATATTGTCTTTCCAGGGTGGAAAGTTTAGATGATGTCTAAAAGCTAAGACTGACCATTGAAAGTTACCAGTCCCAGGCCCAGTGAGGATACTTTGCTAGTTGTCCCATCTTGAAGATTTCAGTGTCATTGTGCTGTGTTATTCGTGGGCATCCCTACCTGTATAGGATGGATCTCAGTCTCCATAATTTTTCCCATGTTTAGAGAACTGAAGGAAGTCTGCAGCAGAGGCAAAAGGCGACTCTTGATTGTCTCCACGCCTTCATTATGCCCCCCTGAGAGAATGAACAGAGAAGATCAGCAGGGGTTGATGGGGAGGAATCTGCCAGAGGATACACAAAAAAAGCCATAGAGCAAACAGAAAGAGAAGGCGGGGAAGGGGGTGGGGGGAAGTGGAGGCAGCTCTTACCTTCTTGAGCTGTCACTGTGAGGATCCCAAAGAGTTGAGCCTGCACTTTGGCGACTTGTTCGATGAGTTCGATGCAATAGTTTAGATTTTGATCACAGGAGTTTGACTGTAAAGTCGAAACAGAAGGTATCAGTACAGTATAGCTTCTGGAAGCCACTGCAGATAAATAAGAGCCTGTGTGCTTCAGGGGCTACTAGGTTCTGACAAGCTCTGGCAGAGACTGCTGGGCACCACCAAAATCTAGCCCCCTGGACACGTGGCCAGGATTGAACTGTGTGGCCCATGCAACTCTATGAGTTCAATTCAGGGTCTGGAAAGTGGTGTGTATCATGACCAGGCCTGGCAGAAAAAAAAAATCACCTGAGAAATTCTGTTTCTGGATTTCCAGATCTGTCATCTAAATACAGAGGAAGCGTCAGAAATCTCTAAGGGGAGAGGAGTGTGGAACCGCAGGGCCCCACCAAAGCTGTTGACCTGACAAACACTGACACTGAACAGATAAGTGCCTGTGAACACTGTTTTGTGGATGTGTGAGCCCCTGAGGTTTGGGGAATTGTTTTCATAGCAATGATTCTACTCAGTAGCATCCTGAAAGAGAGAAAAAACAATAGATCCCCTTAGGAACTGAAGACACCGCTTACGACACAATACACATTGCTGCCTTGTTTACCTCTTTACCAATTAACTCATCCATCGTGTACTTAAAGTTTAGTTTCTAGCATTCTATATGCAGAGTCTACAACTCCTCCTTTAATAGCAAGAAGAGAGTGTGCTAGCTGAGGGATTCAGTGGGAAGCAAGACAAAAGGATGTCCATGTCCACTAGCTGAAAAACAGTGATAGGAAGTGTGAGCGGCCTCAAGTCCACTGGAGAGCCGCCATCTTGAGAAGCTGGGGAAGAGTTCTGAAGCCTGTGAATAAATTATGTCAGCTAGATGGGAAAAGAACAGGTGAGCATATTGGATAAGGCATCCTTTCAGAAATGATCCTGGAACACTAGAAGACCATGCGGGTCTCTTGGTTTATATTCTGCTTGGGTCATTATTTAATGTTCATAGCTAAACCTCAAACTTATTCCAACACTGAAAAAAGGGACAGACCCACAAACAATAAATCCTGTGGGTTCAAACTACATAGATTTATGTCAGGACCAGCACAAGTTCCCCAACCTTGCTGAATGGACCTATCTCCCATCCCATAAGAAGAGACGGTAATAACCTGCTGAGTGTTAGGAAGAAGAATCTAAACAAACCATACCCAGCCCTTCGAGAAGTAGAAGGCAGCTGTGAGGTGGTATGTAGCATTGAAAGGGGTCGGGGATTAGGAATCAAGCAACCCTGGATTCAAATTCCATTCTCCAGTAATGAGATGAGTTCTTTTTAGGAATGAACATTTAAATGAGATGCTCTGTATCCTCCGATTTAGGAAGCGATTGACTTTTGAGCTAACTTCAAGCATAGATCTTAAGTTAGAAGTATGTCTGTGGCATCCCACTACTGCTTCCATGCTGTGCCTGGTAGCCAAAGGAACATTTGTGTACACAACACAAATATTCAAACAGGATATCCCAAGGCACGTTACAACATGCCCTGTTCTCCCACACAAAGCATCGCATAAGATGCTTGAGTTACAAAAATAAATAAATAAATAAATAAATAAAAGATGCTTGAGTTACACATTATCCAATCAGCCCCACCATCTGATAAACAGAGAAAAGATAGGAATTAAATGCACTCTGTCCAGAGTCCAGAGCCTCCAGGTTCATTCAGTCAAAAATCCTAGACTCCTAGTCCACCTAGGGCCTTGGATTGGCAGCCCCTGGGCCAGAGTTACTTTTAAAATTAAAAATGTTGACTTGGAAGAGCTCAGCAGCTGGTGAAGTGGATGGAGAATGAGAAGCAAATGGCTTCTAAATGATCATCCCAGACTATATCAATCAAGTGCTCTGTGGAGGCAGAAACCAGGGGCTGAATGAGACCAGCTCTGAGGATGAGGAAGGGAAAGAGAAATGGGGAAGGGAGGAGAAGGTGAGAGAGAAAGGCATCTCAAGAGAAGGAGCAACAAGCAACAGTAGGGAACATCTCAAGAATGCGCCTCCTTTATTCAAAGACTTCACAGACAGCCTCAACCTGCCACAAGAAGAGTTCTGGGCTTGATCCACTTATAAAAACACCAACAGGGCAAGCAAGGGCCACCTGACAAGGTCACAGGTGCACCTTGCTTTAAAAAACTCATTGTAGGACAGACTTTGTAGAGTTCACATCAAAGTGATTCTGGAGGAGAGGTAGAGTATAGAGGACAGTCACTGGGTGTGGGGATGAAGTAGGAAAGTAAGTCTGAAGGGAGGTCAGGCTGAGGGATGTTGAAGTATGTATCCATGGGACTCCATGGTTAATCATATCTAAATCAAGCAAGGTGCCATTGGTGCCAGCATTACCTAAGGGTAATGAGTTTTGGCTTTGACTGTTCAGGGTCCCAGAAGGACCCTGGTATGAAAATAGAAATGTCTTATGAGAATCTCTAACTAAGCCTCTATTCCCTCTCAGCACATATACCTTACAGGATGGTCCTCAGAATAACCCTATACCTCGGCTACCTTTGCCACCAGAAACTCAGCAACACAGGAAAGGAAAATTAGGTCATTTGAAGGGAGGAAGGCTCAGCTGGGCTCTACACTGCTTCCCACAGGCTCAGCATGTGTGACATGCTTCATACCACAGCTCTATGAGAAACAAGTAGAAAGTGCATCTGTAACTCTAAAGAGAGGCAGCATTGGGGGTGTGGCTTTGGATGGGAGAGGGTGGAAGCCTGTAGAAGAGAGATCACGGGGAACAGACAAGAGGGGGAGATCACGCTCAGGTCAAGAAGGAGTTCCATCTTGCTGTGTCATAAGTGGGCTGAGGAAGAAAGAACAGTAAAGAGCAAAACTACTGGTGAGGAAAAAAAAAAAAAAAACAAGAGAAAAGGACAAGATGAAGAACCAAGACAGAGGAGCAGAGGACAGTTCTGAAAAAGGAAGAGCAGGTCTCCACTATGCTGTACCATGTACTTGCCCTCTCAGCCACTCCTTAGCTACCTGACTATCAGAATGGAGCCGTAGAACTATGGTCATATGACATTTCTCTTACTAGCCCCCATATACAAGATAGTGGTTCCAGAGCGCCATTCAGTTTGGGTAAACCTACACTGTCACGCTGACAGAGTCAGCCAAGGATGTCTTTCTCAGAAGGTGCCCCCATCATTAAGCAATATATAACCGTGTTTCTGGCAAAAGGACGATGAACAAGGCCTATGTGTCATTTAAGAGCAGAACAAGTTTGCTTCCTTCCCCTGCATCTCTTCTAAGTGGCACATAGGATACCAGCTACGCTCTCACAAGGTGAACTAAACACAGATGAAGAGCTCCCCTGGGACTGTTCAAGAGAAGCATCTTTCCACTGAGACCTCAAGGTTCAAACACTTGTTCATTCCTGCAGCTTGACCTAAAAGTAAAAAGATAGCAAGAAAAATAACGTTGCCTGCAAGTTTACTGCTTAGATTGCCTCCTGAAGAGTGTGTTAGTCTACTGGTTGGGAAGTGGTTACAGTGACCAAGGAGTCTGTTTGAATACACCATGGCAACATCGACAGACCTCAACCATGAATACCAAACAGAAGGCACACACCTCAGTAAGATCTTCTTTTGTGTGGTGATATTTAATACTGTGTTTTTAACTATTTTCTTTAATGTAAGGGAAGAGTAATACAGAGAGAACTCCTCTTATATTACCAGCTTTCCCGTCAGTCTCATTCATTCATAAATTAAATATTCCAATCTTTCCTGGGGCTAGGGCCTCATTGATAAAGTGCTTGCCTGCCACGCAAAAAGCCCTGGTTCTGTCCCTAGCACCACATAAACAGGCCACAATGGCTCACAGTTGTGACACAGTACATGAGAGGGGAAGGCAGGAAAATTAGAAATTCAAGTCCATTTCTAGCTGCATAATTAAGTTTGAGGCTAGCCTGGGCTACATGAAACCCTTTTTTTTTGTTAAAAAAAAACCAAAACAAAACAAAGACCAAGCAAAATTTCTGAATGATAATGTCCTTGCATGTATTATTCTACTTTAAAAATATCATCTATAGCAAGATATGATGGTGTACGCCTGTAAACTCAGAACAGTCAAGAGGCTGAGGGAGAGTGACTGCAAGTTAGAGGCTAACCCGGGATACAGTAAGACCTTGTCTCAAAAAACAAACAAACAAACAAACAAACAAAACAAACGAAAGCTTGTCATCTATCCTATCTTGAGGATACAGTATAAAGGATAGCATATTTACCATTTGTACTATAATTATAGAACACGCTTCTTCAGAGTCAAGTCTTGACACGAATAACTCAGGTTAACTCCTTATTCCTCAGGACTTTGAGGGGAATGGAAGTATCTCGGAGGGAGGAGGGAAGAGGGAGGAGAGAGGAGGGAGGAGGGCCTGGGCTGACCTACTGAAGACACTTTAACATAAGGTGAATTTCAGATGACATCTCCAAGCAGTAATTGTCATCAGAATTCAGCTCTGCACATAAGATGATACATGCCTTTTGCAGAAGTGGCCAATAAAATACGCAGGTGTTGTGCCATACGTTTCAGGTAGTTAAACTGCATGCTCTCACATGAACCTGAAGGGGCACTCTCCGTGTCTTTCATTTTGTCCGCTTAAAATGTCAGGCTGATTCATTCGTACACTCTGTCACCTCAAGTATCACCCAGCTCCAAACCCTTTTTCTAGAGGTTCCCATTTCTCCATTACAAGAGAACTAGAATGGCCTGTATAAAACCTAATCTTAAGTCACCCTCTTCCTGCATTATGCTGTCAGTCTTTCTCTGGCTCTCAAGCAAAGGCTGAACTCCCAAACACACCCCTCAAAGCTCTCTGATATCTGCCCCCAACCCTCCACCTCCTCAGCTCCTCATCAAGTTACCATCCTCCCAGCCACTACCAACCCTACATCTTGCACACAGAGTTTCCTCTACCCTTCTTTCTCTTCTGCAGATTGAGGATCATCATTAAGATTCAGCTCCGTTAGGAATGGAGAGATGGTTTCAGAGTTAGAGGCACTGACTGCTCTTCTGAGGACCCTGGTTCAGTTCTCACCGGAAAGCTGCTCACAGCCATCGCTAGCTCTGGCTTCAGGAGACCTGGTGCCCTCTTCTGGTCTCTTCAAGCACTGCCCAAGTGATGCACAGGCATAACATCCATGCACATAAAATAAGTTTTTAATTAAAAATATTGCTCCCTGGACAGCCCCAGAGACTGCTCCACCTGGGTATCCATCCCATGTGCAGTCACCAAAGGCAGACGCTGATGTGGATGCCAGGAAGTGCATGCTGGCAGGAGCCTGATATAGCTATCTCCTTAGAGGTCTGTCAGAGCCTGAAATATACAGAGGTGGAGGCTCACAGCTAACCATTGAACTGATCATGGGCTTCCCAATGGAGGAGTGAGAGAGAAGACTGAAGGAGCTGAAAGAGCTTGCAGCCCCATGGGGAGAGCAACAATATCAACCAACCAGAGCTCCCAGGGTCTAAACCACCAGCCTGGGGACATATATAGAGAGACCCATGGCCCCAGTTGTATATGTAGGGGAGGACGGCCTTCTCAAGGCATAGGTGGGAAAGGAGATCCTTGGTCCAGTGAAGGCTGGATGCCCCAGTGTGGGGGAATTTGAGGGTGGGGAGGTGGGAGTGGGTGAGTGGGTGGGGGCATATCCTCATAGAAGCAGGAGGAGGGGGGACAGGATAGGGGGTTTCTGGGTGGAAAGGAAATGGGGAAAGAGGATAACATCTGAAATGTAAATAAAACGTCCAATAAAAAAAAGAAAAATATATAGCTCCCAATGCTAATTCCCACACCCAGTACAGACCGGCGCACCATATGCTCTAAAAAGAAAACACTGAGTAAGTGAAGATGCCTTGCAAAAGCTAGTGTCAAGCTCACTGACTTGTTGGCCAATAACTATTTGCTGGATGAGTTGTTAAACTCTTGATAATTGTCTGTGTTCCTAGCTGAACAATGATGGTGAGCAAGCAAGCGGAAAGCCACATATCTAAACCAAGCTGCCATCAAAGTAAGAAATTAATCTTTAAAGGCACTTGGGACGAGGATAAAACTAAGTTTAGCATCACAAGAATGAGAAAGAGGAGCAGGACCATTTGTTGTTAGCTTTAGTTTTAGTTTTAATTTTAGTTTTAGTTTTAGTTTTTGGGGGTTGGCTTGGCTTGGTTTGGTTTGGTTTTTTAGGAGATGGTTGAAAAACATCCTTCTCCTGGAATATTTTTAATACACTTTATTACATTTAAGTATGGGTAGGAGGCCCAAATGTGCCCCAGCGCCCATGTGGCAGTCAGAAGACAATGTGTGAGAGTCAGTCTTCTTCCGTCATATGGGTCTTGGGGATGGAACTCAGGTCAAGCAAGGCTTGTCAGCACAGGACATTACCGAATGAGCCATCTCATATGCCCTAAAACTGGATTTTGTTTACATCAATGAGGAGGAGGAGTTGGAGGAGGAGGAGGAGGAGGAGGAGGAGGAGGAGGAGGAGGAGGAGGAGAAGGAGGAGGAATTTCTTGCATGACCAAGACTACTACTGGATACTTTGAGAATAAAAATAAGCCAAGGAACATTTTTAAGGCTTTAAGGCATAAATTGAAATCCATAAAGAACATCAATTATCCATTTGGAAACAGGCAGTGACTCTCCGTGGGTAGCATATAGCTCTTGTATACTCTGGACAACTTTAAGCAAGAAAGAGTCAACCTTTGGCAGAGATCTCATCACTCCTCTGTACACGATGTAAACCATAGCAATTGATTCTGTTTGAAAATTTTAAATTTTCAAACCAGTTTGGTTGTTGTTGTTGTTGTTGTTGTTGTTTTCCATAGTGGTTAGCTGACTCTGAGGAAGGGGAAGCCATGGATAAAGAGAAACTAAGGCACAGTACACAGTGAAGCCTGTCTCAAATCACAGCTACCAGTGGTGAGCGCAACGGTGGAGCTCCCCAAACCAAGGCAGAGATGAGATGGACCAGAGAAGGAAGCCTCCCGAGGGAAATGAAGGGGAAGCTAAATCAGATGTTAGCCCGAATCATCATTAGTTGGAAGAAACTTGAAATTGTGCATTGTATTTAGAGTTAATCTGGGTCATTTATTCATTTCCTTTTAACATTTCCCACTGGGGAATGGCTTTAATTGTGTTCACGATTCTAAAGGATTATGCATGGCTTGTTTAAGTTCATTCTAACTAAGCCGATAGGAGTACACCCTGCAAAGTCAACCTTCCAAGCCAACACAGTTTACGGCTTTTTAATAAATGAAGTTTCCTACAACTAACCGTTTAACAACTAGGGTTCACTGCAGTGAAGATACATCTGAAGGTTTAAGTCAAAATTCCCTGGTACTAATAAAATCTCTTTGGGGATTACAGACAGGGCTGGGCTTAGCAACAGACCCACATCAAAACTACACGTAAGATGTGGGATACGTTCAGATGTAAATTCAGAAACAAGATGACCTAGATTTTTTTAAAAACTCAGATCTAGAAAGTAAGTTTACATATTGTTTAATCCAATCCCAACAACGAAACAGATAAGGTACCCAGGGTAGCTAGGAAACTACTAGTTATTTGGCTAGTTGTGGCCACATACAGAGGAAGAACCTAACCGTCTCTCTGCTGACTGCTCCTCGCCTGGGTAAAAAACTCAGAGTCTCCTACTGAAGACATTTCTATCAAAGTGACCCAAGTTTAATATGCAGCTGTTGAAACACAACTGATGTGCCATTAATGAAGTTTGAAGTGTGCTTCTGAGTGTGACAGAACGCTGGCGACACAGTAGTTTCTTACAGATTCTTGCCAACACCTCCTGGGAGCTGCCCTGGTACCCTAATTGCCATGCTGATCAGCACACAAACAAAAAGTACAACCTTTACAAGTGTCCCTTTTCCTATAATAACACCCAGGTGTACATTTAGAAAAGTTCCCTCGGATAAGATCCTGGGACTCCCTAAAAAGTGAGAGTCTTACTGAAAGGCAAGGAGGGGGTTGGATGCAGTGGAAGATAATTCCAAAGCAAGCCCAGAGAATGGGAGTGGCTGGCCGCTCTACCCTATCCTTCTGTTGCTAGAGCCGCGGGTGTCCATGGTTACCGAACACTGGTTAGCACCCTGCCGCTGGAGTCACCCCACCCCTGGTAAAATGTTCCGATAGACGGGGGACTTCCTTCTTTGACCTAAGTAGGAGTCTGAGATCCCCGTTAGGGTCTCAAGAGCGGTGGCTTTGCGGAGCGACATCCCGGATGCCATCCCCGGTCAAGGTTGTGCAGAGAAACTAAGCAGGGTGAGCCCTAGTATCCCCCACCCTGACTTACCTTGTAGTCATTAACCCAGTAGGTGACTTTATCGTGCAGCGCTTGAAAAGATTCACTTTTGGCCAGCTTCTTCACGCTCTCTGCCATCGCGCACTTTTTCGCGCTTCCGACTCACGGAGGTCTAGTTAGTAGAGGGGACGAGGGGGTGGGTGGCTTAGGCTGGACGACGGGGTGATGTAGCTTAAGGATGTTATCTTCCACACGGGCTCAGAACGCGGCTGGAGTGTCCATCCTCCCCCTCGGGTCGGACCGGGCAGGTCCCCCCTGCCCGGCGCGCTGTTCTGGCTCCCCCGCAGCCGCCTGCCAGCCAGGCCATAAATACCCCGGCGATTATTAAACAAACCTTGACGTGGCGGCCGGCTGCCAGGGACCCGGGGCTAGCGTCGGAGCAACGCCCCGCCCCCCACTCCTCGCGCCCAGCCTTGGGATCCACCGCTACTGCGACCTCCTCCCACCCCCGCGGTGACACTGCCCGCCCGGGACGAAGGCACCGAAGCAGTTGGAACTCCGGCTTGTGCCACCCGCTGGGGTACATCCAGACCCTGGGGTAGGGGTGGGGGACTGCTGTGGGACTCTGCGCTGGATTTAGACCATCCGAGAGAAGAGGGCTGGGAAACCACAGGACACCTAACCTAGGGCTGCACCCAGCTCTGGGTGACAGTGCGTACCCAGGAAAGCAAGTTGACTTCGTGAAAATTTTGAGTATACTTTTTGTCAACCGCTTCCTTGGCCCTATTCCTCCACCCCTGGGGTCTTTAATTCTCCATTTGTCTTTGTGAAACTGGGACTCCAATGTCCGTGTTTACTACTTTTATTCTGGGCTTTGTGTCCTATTCTGTGGGTCTGTCCGTTGATTTGTACTGTATAGAAAGACACAAACAGCTACACAGCGGGATCCTCGCCCTGACTTCCAGGTCTTCCTCAGCAAGGACCGGTGCAAGCCTGTGTTGTGTGTGGTGGGTGCCATGACACTCTTGTCTTCTGTCCGGGACCTATATTGCTGTTCCAAGGAAATCCAGCTTCTGTTCCATTTGCACGAAATTGCTTTTCAAACGGAATTTCCGCAATGATAAGATTTCCCAGTCTGTGACGTATTTGTCATGCAAGCTCCGAGGACGAGAGTTTGGATCCCCAGGACACACGGTGTTTGGTTTTTTGTTTGTTTGTTTTATTTTGTTTTACAGCTGGACACTGAGACAGGAGACTCTCTGGGACTGCTGACCAATTAGTCTAGATAATTCCTGCGCTACTGGTTCAGGCAGAGATCCTGTATCAAAAAAATAAAAAAATAAGGTGAAGAGATTCAAACACTATCTACAAAAGAGCAAGACCGGGGGGGGGACGGGGGGCGGGAGGGAGGGAGGGAGGGAGGGAGAAAGAGAATATTTTGTTCTTTATGTTTTCTTCCACTTAAACAGAAAACAGCAAACACACACCCGAGGAATACTCAGCCGGTTCAGACAGACGCTGCAGGCAGGTTCCTGGACTAGAAAGCACTGAAGCCAAGGGTGCCTGTATAGTGCCAATGCCAGCATGCCTTCTCTCTAGGCGGACCAAAATTATTTTTCTGTACAACTGTTCCCTGCCCAGTTTGCCTAAAGTACACAGAAAACTGCAGAAATTGTAATCTTTCACAATTGTAGTAGCTAAACATTTGTAACTAATTTAAACGCAGAATAAAAGAGGAAAACAAGGTAGATAGATTGTATTGACCCAAATACCCCCTAAACCCAACCAAGGTCTCTGTTGTAGTTACTTCAGCACAGAAGGGATCTCTACCCTCAACTTTTTCAGCACTAGTAGATCAATATAGAAGCAAATACTCCATGTGATGATGGCCATCGAAGGTCTAAGCATGCGCCAAGACACTGTGGAGGAGTGATGAGTTGGCAGATGCCCTTCAGCATCTCAGGAGAATGAAGTGGTGCAGCATGAAGGCAGTAACTAGGATGAGGGATGAGGAAATAGACCCTTTTCACACATTTAATAGCATTTAGTGAATTTCCATGATGACCTACCCATCTGCCTCAAGTATAAAAAGAAGACAGACTGGCTTCCTGCTCTCTGGGATCTTACAATCAGTAAGAGACATAAGAACCATGGCTCAGCACGAAACACACTAATAGGACAAGAATATGACCATAGATAGTGGTTCCTTCTTCCTTTACCTCCTCCCCTGTCTCCTTGGAACAAGATGACATTCAGAGGCAGCTCCGTAAGAATGGAGGCGTCTACTAAGAAGAGATGAGAAAGTGGATGCAGAGAAATAAAGCCACAAGGGAAAGAAACAGTCGTGTCCAGCGTGACTACAGAGTCTGAGGCATTCTGAGAATAGTCCTTGGTCTGGGTAGGAGGAGCCTTGTATACCAAGAGATTAATGTTTATTTTGTAAGCAGTGGGAAGGCAGCCAGAGATATAATCAGAATAACATGTAATTAGATGTCTTACATGTCGTATGAGAGGTTCTAGAAGAGGTGGGACCGGCCTCAGCAAGAGCTCTTAGGAGGCCTAGAGTGAGGGGAATGTGATCTTTCTCAGAGATATTGTATATTGAGTGTGAAAGCAGATCTATGTCAGAGATACTTAAGGCATTTTACATTCAGTGAAAAAGATCAGTATTGACTCATCAAAGTTATTTGGTATTTAGTGTGTATTTGGTTCCCTCTGTGATCAGGACTTGGAGTAATATAATATACTGCACTCAGTTTGCAAGGAGCACACAGTCTGCTTAGGAGAAAATTATGTTAAAAGCAGAATAATACAAGATAAAATACTGAATATCAAGTGGGTGTCATAGTGAACTGGTATAACTCCAGTTAAAACAAGATTGTTGTGAGAATTAGAGACATTGCAAGCACACAGCACCCTTTAAATATTTCAGAAGGGGAACAAGCTTCAAAACAGCGCCATCAGGCATGACTAACACTACCCTTGTGGTTAAATCAATGAATTGGTTCTCTTTTTTTAAAGACAAATTGTGGGGTTGGAGGGATGGCTCAGAGGTTAAGAGCATTGGCTGCTCCTGCAGAGGACCTGAGTTTGAGTCCCTGCACACATTTGGTGGCTCATAACTGTAACTCCAGTCCTGGGGGATTTAACACCCTCTTCTGACCTCCACCAGCACCAGGCATGAAGGTGGTACACACACATATCTGGGGGGGAAACATTCATACACAAATAATATCAAATCTTAGAAAACAACAGCAACCAAAGGACACATTGGCAACAAGAACAACTGGGTGTCCTGCCAGTAATGCATCAGCAACAAAGAATCCAAGGAGGGGAGACTCATCTCAGACAGCCAAGGGGCATCTGACTTCGGAAAAATCCATTATTGAAGTACCTATGTGGAGATGAGTTAAGAAACGCAAGGTGAGGCTTCTTCTATTCTTGAAATCTGGAGCGCCAGGCAGCTCTGGAAAACATTTAATAAGTTTCATTATTGTGAGTGATTGAGACATGACACAAGGTTAGAAACAGAGTGCCTCATACCAGTGACCAGAGCTTCAGGAGACTTTGAAGAGAATGTGACATTTAATGGGTTCTTGGGGACACAGAGGAGTATATGTGTCAGAGAAAAAGGAACATAGTGTCAGTGAAGCACAGGAACCCAGAATCAGTCAAAAGTCATGTCAAAGTTGATAAATGCGACCAAAGCCAATCTACTACACAAGACACTGCCGATTCTCAAACCTGTGGGTTGTGATTTATATAGGCTTCCTGACTAAAATGCAGGTTTGCCTCAGTCAATGATTGAGCCAGGCAGTTTCAGCAGTTGGGGAAGAAGGCAGGAGCAGGCAAATGACCACATAGATACAGCTTATATCCAAAAATCAGACATGAGGGTAGAATGGGGGTGGGGAAGAAGGTTGAGAGACATTTGTTATGTGTCAGAGTATTTAACTCCACAGCTATCCTCAGAAGTAGATGGAGCCTCAAAGTGACAGTTGGGTTACCAAAGCAGCACCTGGAGAAACGAAAAGAGAGTCAGGCATTCCCCCTGGGAGGCCTAGCCTACTATTTTAGAAACTATTCATGATCTGAGAAACAGTTCTTGAACTTCGGATGCTACTCTATTGTTTTCAACGTCACGGATTCTTATAGGAGAGAGCTATAACCTGCAGCTCTTGAGTGTCTTCCTGGTGTTCACTGGGTGTCAAGTTAGGTTCCTAAGGACCTAATGTAGTCAGTACATCTCCAATATTGTATGTGTGGACAGACAATTTGCTCCTAATGTCTCAAAGACAAGAGTGCCAGATTTGACTTCACAGTACTCCCGAGGGGAGGAACTAGTTTGATTTAAGCTACTTAACTCCTTTCCACTTGGTGTGCACCAAGCCTCACCCACGAGTTCTCTCGATGGCATCTTTCTCTTGCAATTTGTCACAGCTCGGGATGATACAGTATCCCAAGATGGGGAGTTGATGGAAGACAAAGGCGTGTTTTGGATTTTGAGGGCGTCCTTTCCCAAGAACTTGAGGACGCCCCAGAGCGTTTGGAATTCCTGCCACGCCCATGAAGCCAGGCTCACGGTAGCGAGTTACGGGCCTCCAGGGATCCGAGCCTACCCAGACTCTTGCCCACTCAGGATTTCTTTCGAGGGCGTGGCGAGGGCGTGTCAGGGCGTGGCCATCGAGGGTGTGAGCCCCACCCCCGTGCCAGAGCGCAAGCGCGGGCTGCGGCGGGCCAAGATGGCGGCGGCGGCGGCGGCAGCGGCGGCGACCGAGCAGGTCTGTGAGCCTGCTGCGGCCGAGGGCTTGGGAAGCCGGGTGGCCGGGTCGACCCCATAGAGGGCGGGGACGAGGGCGCGAGGGCTGGGCTGGGGCGGCGGAGGGAGGCGGCAGGGCGGGGCAGCAGGGCCGGAGCTGTCCGCAACCAAGATGCTGGCTAAGGCCGGGCTGACTCCTGGGCAGCGGCTCCCGGCCGGAGAGGGGAGCTGTCCCTCTGCGGGAGTGACACGGGTCATGGCCTGCCTGCGGAGCCTGCGCCTGGACGTGCCTCTCCGCAGCCAGAAACCATGAGGATAAAAATAACGTCAGCTAGGGCTGGGAGACTGCCCCATACCAGCCAAGTCGTGGTCAGCTGCTGCCTGGCGTGGATCGTGGCTAGGTCTTGTTTCTGCCATGCCCGATGTGCAGACGGCCCAGATTTCCCCGCCCACTTTGGTTTCTCGGAGATTCAGATACCAATATAAAACTGACCCGTGTCTAGTGGGTTTAAGATCACTTTTAAGAAATGCGTTATCAAATGTTTCCTGGTCTTCGTTGTAAGCCTAGAATATACAGGCTTCCCTTGAAATATCAAGCTGTCCTAGACCATGCACATATGTGTATGTGCGTGAAGTGTGTGAATACACGCTCGTGCATGTAGTCGCCAAAGTGACTTTATTATAATAAAAAGCTATTTTTGTAGTCACTACTTTACTATTTGTTGTTTCCCTTTGTAAATAGCCAGTAAGATGGTTTCTCTTTAGAAGTCTCATTCTTCAACATCAGTGCTCGGAGAAAGTGAACGAATGAAGTTGAAAATATTCAACCGGGGGAATATTTTCTTAAGTGGCTAACATTTTAGCGATTGACCTGTTAAGTATATGTTCCTGGAGGACTCGTTCTAGGAGGTATGAAAAATAGACATGAAATCTGCTAGACGGGCAACCAAATCCGCTGTGACCATAGGCAAGTACAGATTCAGAACAAAGTGGAGAGGAACAGGTGAAGCTGAAAGAGACAGAGCGGACTTGTCGGGACGGAAGCTGTTCTTTGGCTTTCCTAGTTTACCCCTTAACTAAATCAGCCTCTGGGTTAGAGAAGTCTTTGTTCTTCTGCGCATGCATCTTGATGCTCTGAGGTTCTATTCTACTGAAGTTACATTGGCCTGCTCACATGGCTACCCTAACCAGAGCAGGGCTGACTGCAGAGAGCAAAGGAGAAACACGCATTGGACTAAATGATCTGTTTTCCTCAAGTTTGTATTTGAGCATGATAGGATGCTTTTGTGTTTGGGGTCCCACTCCCTATGTAATCTATTCTGTTTGGGAGTCATTGTAGTCCCTGCTGTGTCACAGTCACTGGGTCCTCGAGGTTCTGCCTCTTAAAGCTTCTCCCCAGCTTCATCGCCAAAGGAGGATGTTGGTTCATCTTCTCCAGCTCTTCTATTCCAGTTCTCAGTTGGAGCATGCGTTTGCTTCAATGTAAATGTCTTCAGGAGGGGCTGGCAAGATGACTTAGTGGATAAAGGAGATAGCCACAAAGTCTGACAACTTAGTTACTGAGTTCAGTCCTGAGAACTGTCATGGTGAAATGAGAGGCTCAACTCCCAAAGGTTGTCCTTTGACCTCCACACACATATGTCATGGTGCATGTGCCCCTCATATACTAAATAAAATAAAATAAACACAGAAGAAGAAGAGGTGGAGACTAGGGGAGGGGAGGAGGATGGAGAGAAGAAGGAAAATTAGGAGGTAGAAGGGGAAGAAAAATTAGTAGTGGGGAGGAGGAAGAGGAGGAGGCCAGCAGCAGCAGCAGCTACAGCAGCCTCAGAGACAAGCCCCAGGATGAAGTTCATCTCATGTATGGTGGCACCTTTGTGACTACCACATCTTTTGCTTCATTTTTCCCTTCCATGTGTCTCTCTATCCCACCCTAGTTTATTTCCTTACCTCAACCCTCCATCGTCACATAATCGGCAGGAGCCTGCTGACCTCTGTAAAGTGTTCACCTAGCATTCAGCATGCTGAAACACATGTCCTGTGTGCTCAGTAACATCCAGTGACTCCCAGTTAAAGAGAACATAAGATTAGAAGTCTACACCCCGCTGAGGACTGGCTCGATCCGGCTCCTCTTTCCACCTTTCTTCCACAGTGTGGCCATATCTGGCCCGCCCATTCCTCCTGTTTTCCTAACAACTCCAGAGTGTCCCAGCTCTCCCGTTTGAACTCCGCAGAATCTACTGCCTATACTACTAACTCAGGCACCCTGACATAGAGAGTGCATGTGCCATATAACATAATGCATGTCCTTAATTACAAAATAAAGGATTGTGTCCTCCTGGATTATGTCCAACTTCTTGTGACAGTGTTTAAGCATAATAGTTCTTAGTACACACCTTCTACAATGAATTGTCTCAGAGCTCTGAAAAAAGCACGGAACTTGGGCAGTAACCATTCCTGCTGGTCCTTAGGTGTTTGTATCACATAACATGGTTGCTTATTGACACTTATGGTCAATGTCGGAAGTTCTCAAGTTTTTTTTAATCCCAGATTCTATTTATCCTCTTAACTATCTATTGGTATTTACTATATTAGAAATTAACCTGAGAAATTGTGAAAACATAGAAATGCCTGAGCAAATTCTTCGTTAATTCCGAGAATGGTGATGTTACTGTAAATGGTCACATGGCCTCTGGAGACAACAGCACTTATTCAGAAGAGTGGGGGAGTAAAAATAAATAAATCTTACTTGTTTTTAAAACTGTGACGGACATTTCAGACCCTGAGGGGAATTCATTGACATCCCTCCTAAACATATGTGCTCATACAACCGCCCCTGAGCACTTCAAAAATTACTGATCTAGAATAGTACAGGCTTTAGTCCATCGAGTTATAAGTAGCAATCTGTGTCAATCATTCCAAAATCTTTTCACGTAAAAATATGAGTAAAAATCTAATAGACCATTAGTAAGGATAATATTATCAACTGCAATGTGTATTTGTATGTACATGTGTGTGTGCACTCATTAGTGTAGATAATATGTGTGTGCACTCTCATGTGTGTGTGTGTGTGTGTGTGTGTGTGTGAGTGTGTGTGTGTGCGCACTAACTCTACCCAGAAGTGAGCTGTCCCCATGTTGACAGTGGGATGACTGAAAGCAGAGAGAAAGTGTGCTATATGACAGTGGCCCTGAAACCTACAACCCACTGTGACTTGCAATTTATTCGTGGGACATCTACCAACAACAGGTTCGGCTTTCTTGAATTGTGAATTTGAACTTAACACATGCATCAAGAGGAGAATATAGCCGTTGCATTCTGTTTTGTTTATAGCAAGGTTCCAATGGGCCAGTGAAGAAGTCCATGCGGGAGAAGGCTGTGGAGAGAAGGAACGTTAACAAAGAGCATAACAGCAACTTCAAAGCGGGGTATATCCCCATTGACGAAGATCGTCTCCATAAAACCGGGCTGAGGGGGAGGAAGGGCAACTTAGCCATCTGCGTGATCGTCCTCCTGTTTATCCTGGCCGTCATCAATCTTCTTGTGAGTATGTGGGACGGTCTACCCTCTCAGAAGTTACCTGGGAAGAAAATTTCATCTTTTTACTATGAGATCATAGATTCTGCTTGCATACTGTGTTTTGGGACAGTCTTACCTTCTGCTCCTGTTCTGTGTTTTGGGACAGTCTGTCTTATCTTCTGCTTTTCTATGTGTGTTTTATCTCCTATTGGACTTTAGTTAGTGCTTGAACATAAAAAAACCTAATAGGCTTCTCTCTCCAGTACCACAAGAATAAGTAAACAAAACTGAAAAATCTAGTAAGATAATATATGCATATAGTAATCTCAGCTAGTAAAACATTGATGATTTAAAGGAGTTGTCTTTTAGTAAACACTGTGTAAAGTCAGTGGAAGAGAACTTCAGTGTGACTTTATTGCCCTTTTCTCTCCAAAATATACAATTTCATTCAATGTTGTTTGTAAAACTTGAGCACTCTGGTGGTGTTAACAGTCTGTGTCCTGTAGTCTCAGCTCCAGAGTCAGGCTAAAGGCTCTGCCAGGCCCATTCTCACTGAGGTTGAGGACCCAGCCTGTGCCTTCCCCTGGGTAGTTGATGTTTTGAAGAAGAGGCTTCTCCATATGGCGTTGTAACTGTGGTAGTTAACCCTGGCACCTCTGGCACAGGCTTCTCCATGAATGATAGAGAGCCAGTGATCGATATCTCTCTCTCTCTCTCTCTCTCTCTCTCTCTCTCTCTCTCTCTCTCTTCAGTGTTCTTGAGAAGGCTTTGGACTCAACAGTCTTCCAAAACATTTGTGCCTAATCCCCCACTGAGGTTAGAGCTGCCACACAGTTCAAAGAAAGTACCATAAATAGCTTTACTGGGCATTCTAAATTTACTGTGCCTTATACATTTGCTTTATTGGAGACTGCTGGCAAGGATGACTGAATTAAGACATTTCAATCCCCTTCTCTAAAGTAACAGTGTCAGGAAACACAGTTATATTTGAAGGGAGTGAAAAGTGGCTGAAATCCTGAGGCATAATTTTTGACGACAACAGAAGAGGGAGAATGGCAGATAAATTATCAGAAAAGAAAGGGTGTGTGTGAGTGTGTGTGTGTGCATCTGCGTGTGTGTGAGAGTGTGTGTGTGAGTGTGTGTGCATCTGCGTGTGTGAGAGAGTGTGTGTGTGTGTGCATCTGCACGTGTGTGAGTATGAAGGCTCACAACCTGTATTGGTAAAGTGTACAGAAGCCAGAGTTAGAAGACAAGGGCCTTACCAATCAGAATCAAGACAGGAATTGAAATAGACAAATTGTGCTAAAAATCTGTAGTTAGTGAAATTCCCTGAGCCTCGTTTCCCAGCTAAGCATACTCTTCCTCTAACCACAGCTAAACCATATGTATCCAGATACCCTGGACCACAGCACGAGTACGGTTCCCTCCTGAAAGCAGGGCCGCCTGACTGAGCACAGACTA
This sequence comes from Grammomys surdaster, assembly GCF_004785775.1. Classification (NCBI taxonomy): domain Eukaryota; kingdom Metazoa; phylum Chordata; class Mammalia; order Rodentia; family Muridae; genus Grammomys; species Grammomys surdaster. Next base: position 9,322,414 of record NW_021604791.1, read on the forward strand.
AATTCCTACACTATTCTGCCTCCATCCTCTGCCTCCAGCTTCCTCCAGGCAGGCCAGGGATGGAGGACCTCTCCCTCCCTGGAGAATTAGGGCACCCAGGCCAGAGATGGACCCCTCCCTCCCTGGAGAGTTAAGGCACCCAGAGAGAGAACACCACATGACAGTGACACTTGACAGGGCCAATAAAAAGCCTACCTCCCTACTGGGAAGCCTGTAGATCAGGGGCCCACCCACAGCAGGAGTCCTCTAGGAGCCTGCTGTGCTGGTGAGTGCCAGTGGGAGATGCTAAAGAGACTGGATCATTCAAATTCTCTCTGGGCTTTTTACAGCTACACGGTTAAGTGTGTGCACTATGTCAGGGTCAGGAGACATGTGAGCATAACTGTAATAACTGGAAACTGATAGAAACCCACGTACTCACCGCGGGCAAAGCAGAAACTCGGGGAGATGAGAAAATGTAATGAACAGCAGAAAACAAAACCCACAGAGCCATGGTGGCACAGGCCTGTAACCCAGTTCTTGGGAGTTGGAGTCAGGAGGATCCAGAGTTCAAGGCTAGACTCCACTACAGAGGATATGAAGGGCTAGCCTGGACTGTATAAGATCTCGTCTCAGGAAGCTACAATACAAAGAAGTCCTTAACACTAAAATCAGTTTCTTCAGAAAAAAATGATATTCCATTCATGAAACAAAAATAACATAACATTCAAATGGTGCAATTAAATAATGAGGAAGTCCTAGAAATTCACATATGTGGCTGGAGAGGTGGCTCAGCTGTGAAAAGCACTAGCCGCTCTTGCAGAGGTCTGGGCTTGGTTTGAACACCTGCATGGCAGCTTACAACTGAACGGTTCCAAAAGATGTGATGCCCTCTTCTGGCCTCCTAGGGCACTGCATGCATGGGGTGCACAAACAATACATGCAGGCAGAACACACACACACACACACACACCGGCACAAAAAAAAATAAACAAATCTTTAAAAAGGGCAATATACACATACACGGGTGGGTAGGCGGCAGGTATTGGAAAAATAAAAGCTCTTCCATAGAGTCCTACAAAATGAAAGCATCACTCTGGGAGCATTCTAATAAAAGGAGATTCAGAAAATGAGAACAGAGAAAGCATTGAAGGAAAGAAATCAAATAAAATGATTTTAAGAAAATTCTCTGAAGCCCAGTGTTGTGGCAATAATCGTTTAATTCCAGTCCTCAGGAGGCAGAGGCAATATCTCTGTGAGTTCAAAGCCAGCCTGCTCTACAGAGTGAATTCCAGGGCTAGAGTGAAAGCCATCTCAACCTCAGAGAGAGAGAGAGAGAGAGAGAGAGAGAGAGAGAGAGAGAGAGAGGAGAGAGAGAGAGGAGAGAGAGAGAGAGGAGACAGGAGAGAGGGAGAGGGGGAAAAAGAAAAGAAAAAAAGGAAAGAAAAAAGACACTTCTCTAGAAAAATTGAAAGCAGTTTGGGCTCGGTGTGATATATTTTAAAAGAGAAGGCAGCAGGAGGGAGAGACAGACAGACAGACCACATTATCACTGTAAAATTTAAGACAACTGTAAATGAAAATTATTTAATTGCACCATTTGAAAACTTTTCTAGAGCAGTGATAAACGTGTTCTGTAGGAAGAGTACAAGCGCAGAGTGTCCCTGTCCCTGTCCCTGTCGTGAGCATTGGAGAGAGCAAGGCAAGGAGGCTGTGGCCTTCAGAGGTCAGAGGTCAGCTCTCAAACACGTCTGGCCAGATTATCTCACATTCGTGAGGGATTGTATAGGCTGTCTTAACATACACATGTGCCAAACGTCTCTCCTTCTAAGTAAGCCTCTGTGCTACCGGAAGAGAGCCCTGAAGCTGGAACCTGAGGGCGCAGACACAGGAAACCGGGCATCTCGCGTGTGAGAAAGCATGAGAGGGAAAGTTCACAGCTCCATTGCGTGGGTGGCCCAGAGACTGGCCAGTCCCCAGTGGAGCAAAAAGACCAGGTCCAGGAAAATCAACTAGGAATGAAGAACAGAACTGACGTTGTCTGAGCAGCTTGAACTGCAGAACATTTATTTTACTGAGATTTGTAGAAATACACAAGTGTTCAAGATTTAGTTCAATTTATCAAAGAAAAGAAAATATTGAACTATGAAGACATAAATATTTAAAAAAATGAATTAGAGTATATTGTTTAGTATGATGGTGAATAATGCTTACACGGTCATAATCAATAGATGTTGAACATAGATTTGACCGAGTCTGTTTGGAGGTGGAAGAGAAAAGACATAACAGTAAGCCTAGATTCCCGTCTGCGAACATAGGAGATAGAGCAGAGGAAACCTTTTTGGGTAAAGGAAGAAACACAATACACACTATTTAGAAATAGGAAATCAGGTCTACATGGAATAGCTTAAATTGAAGAATGTGGTTGTTTGTCCTTGGGGAACCAACGAGAATAGGAAACGGTAACACTGCCGTTTATGAGGGACCTTCTGACATGCCCGCCTCTTGACTGTGTATGCTTTGTGTCTTGATAAAAATGTCCTCCAAGAAGACCACCAGGCAGTGTGTTCATCTCACTGATTAAACATGTCAGGAGACCTCGAACACTCGAAGAGGACGGCTGGCTGTTTGCTTCCGGGTGTGTCTGGTGCGTGCCTACTAAGAGCAGACACGCCTGTCTTTCAGATCACACTTGTCATCTGGGCCGTGATTCGCATTGGGCCAAATGGCTGTGACAGCATGGAGTTTCACGAGAGCGGCCTGCTGCGGTTCAAGCAGGTGTCCGACATGGGTGTCATCCATCCGCTTTATAAGAGCACGGTGGGAGGAAGGCGGAATGAAAACCTGGTCATCACAGGCAACAACCAGCCAGTAAGTTTCTGCACCAAGGGAAGTGTGTGGAGGTAGAGGGGTATGGGCAACAGTTCTCACAAGAACCTACAGACAAAAGCTAGAAATGAGTATCTTCTCTTTTAAAGTATGTATTATATACACAAACTTATCCATATTCACAAATACTCAACAGTAATATTATTGGCTTTATAATCTTGCTAGAGTTAGGTACTTAATATTCTAGGGGTTTTTTTTTTCCGGTAGAAGCATTCACTGATGTAAGAATATGTAGATCACTATTTTCTCTTCCATGTGACAAAGCTATTGTAAAGTCCCCTCCCAGATCAGAAAGCCCAGATTCTGAGAATCAGGAAGAGAAGTGCTACTCAGCAGCAGACAAGCCCCAGTGCTGCTAACACACAGCATTTAGCCGAATGAAACCTCAAGGGCGCGCCATACCTCCACCGTGGCTGTCTTAGGGCCCAGCCATGTTCCCTGTGGCCTGTGTTGTTGTACAGTGGGTCATGTATGAGCAAAGGGGTGTACAGACCTGCATTTTAAAGTTGATTATCGTCCAGAGTCTTATGGGCAGATGCAGTTGAAAGAATTTCAAGTTTGGCTCTTACTGTCATTTTAGATTTTGTCCTTTCTGGTCTGTAGTACTCTTAAAAACAATAGCCATCACAAATTTTGTTTGCAGCACTCTTTGAAAACATACACATAATGAAGCATTTTTCTCAAGATTGTTTTTCAGCAAGGGACAACCAAGCTGAGTGTTGAGAAGAACAAAACCTCCATCACCAGCGACATCGGAATGCAATTTTTTGACCCAAGGACACAAAATATCCTATTCAGCACAGACTATGAGACACACGAGTTTCATCTGCCAAGTGGAGTGAAAAGTTTGAACGTTCAGAAAGCGTCGACTGAAAGGGTTTGGCCCATTCTTTTACCATCACTGACAGGGGTTGGGGGGAGGGTGTTGGCAGCAGCTACTCCTAAATGCTGTGTGTTAGCAGCTTAGGCAACCTGAGAACATGACTTCCAGAGCATCGGAGGGCTACAGAAGCCCTGCACACGCACTAGGTCCTCTCTTTATGTTAATCCCCACAATTGTAAACCTGCCCTTCATAGTCCAGAGTTGAGATGTTCCTTCTCTATAGTAATGAGTCTCTTGTTACCCACAAACTCTCCTTAGCGTGTGCTTTCATTTTTCAGATTACCAGCAATGCTACCAGTGACTTAAACATCAAAGTCGACGGGCGTGCAATTGTACGTGGCAATGAAGGCGTGTTCATCATGGGCAAAACCATTGAGTTTCATATGGGAGGGGATGTGGAGTTAAAGGCTGTGAGTATTTTTTTTCTGTGTGAATTTAAGATAATTATTTTGGAATAGTATATAATTACATGTGGACTAGTATATAAATACTGAAAATGACTTTGTCAGGATGAGATGGACTGTGAAATGAAAGAAAATTATAAAATACTTTGTAAGACATCTCATTTCTTTACAAACGTGCAGTTTATAAAATCTGGAAGGATGCAGTAAAGTATTAATAATATTTAGCTAAGAGTGGTAGAATAACAGGTGATTTAATTTGTAAATCTGCTTATTTGCATTTTACATTATTTTAAAAGGAAGAAAACCATAATCCAAACAGACCTTCGGATAGAGAATTTTAGGAGGTCAGACCATGTGTCCTGAAGTAGCTACTATTGTCTCCTTGGCGGTCACTCCCGTTCGTTTTCAAGTTCTGTATCCAAGACTGTCAGAGAATACTTGAATGGGGACACATGCTTTTATCTGATGCCTGTCAGCTGTGAGGGAGCAAGTCTGTCATCACTGTGGCATTTGCTGCAGCATCCCAGATGACCCCAGAGCTTCGGTTAGTCTCCTAGTCCATGCAGGGGAGCTGCAGCCTGCACCCTTCTTACTAGCTTGCAGTTTCAGCCACAATAGAGTTACCTGCGTGCCTCTGGGCGCCTCGCTCATGTCGCTTACTGAGGGCTGAGGAAATCTGTGTTACCAAAGACAATTTGTGTTACATATGACAATAGCAACCTTAAACCTGAACACTTAGAAGTCATTCCCCAGCTTTCAAAAAATAAGTTCAGTATTATAATTCTTAGAAATAATAAACTTTAGGAAGAAAAGTAGGTGTTTCACTTTGACAGTTCCCCCAGCGTGCATAATCCCATCTCTGGATGATAAATATAACTCCTGGCAAAGGGGTCACAGCCACCGTGAGGTTTCCGCTGTGCTGTGGTAGGGAGCTCTCTGACGAACGACAAGCAGCCACGCCTGAGGGTTGCAGCTGACACTGAAGGTCAGAGGTGAGGTCTGAGCCCTTTGTGTAGAGAACGTGTATAAGCTACCTGGATCTTTCATTCTGCCCACCAGGAAATTCTTGTCCCATTCTGCCTTGTCAGTGTGACAGGCCATGAAATAGTCTGAAGTAGTCGTACCTACTAATTTCTAGAATTGAAAAAATACTCAGCCTTGTAAGTCCGTTGATATCTATAGTTAGAATGTAAACTAATCACTAGCAATTATTTTACCACACAACTTTTTAAACTTTAAGTTTCACTTTTATTTTGACATGTAATATTCTTATTTATGTGGTACATTGTATGTTTTGGTATATGTGCACATGATCAAATTAGAGTAACCAACGTGTACATCATCTCAGATATCTCCTAATAGTCTTAGATGAAGAGCATTCAAATTTATCTTTCCTGACTGTTAATACACAAATACTGTTAACTTTAGTCACCCGATGCTACGACGTATTGGTGGTTGCTATTTAAGAAATATTTTCAAGAAAGTAAAATTAAATGACCACAAGATGGCAGCATAGAAACAAAATCTGAAACAGCCCTTAGCATTGCATTTCCTGCCTGTAACTTTCAGAATAATATTGAGTGCTTTGTTCTGAAAATTTCGATGTTCTCCCAGTAAAATCCATGCAGTTATTCCAAAATAAATAAACTTGGAAATATGAAATGGTTCTATTCCAAACAAAATGGTTCCAGGCAAAAGCCTGTACATCGCAGTGGCCATTCTGTCCCTCTGACAGTTTTAAGCCCCTCCCTGAAGTGTTGACCCCCATGCTTATGTGTTGGCCTTTCCTGTTAAGTAGGTTTCTCTAGTCCAGCTGCCTGCCTCCTTTCCACACATCCACACCTGCAGGCATCTGAATTCCTCAAGTGTAAAATCGTGATGTCCTAGGTCCTCACCAGACATGCATTTCTATCTGTGCTCCGCCCAACCACCACTGGCAAAGCTCAGCTCTGCCTGCAGGCTCCCTGCAGCCCCTGGCTGCTTCTCACCAATGCAGCATATGTGGTGGGGCTACTGCACTGCCTGGACCGTTGGAGCAGACGGTTGGCTCCCCTTTGCTGTTCACCCACTAAATATGCGCTACTTCTCTACTCAGAAACTAGTAGCCACTGACAGTTTTCATGAGATGGGATCTCACCTGTACCTTAGGCTGCTCTGGACTCAAATCTTCCTGCCTCTCAAGTGGGTCAGAACGCTGGCATTTAGATTTGTGCCACGGCACCTGCTTCAGAGGGACCTTATAAAAAGACCCTGTCTCTATCACCCTCTAAATGGGCTTCCCTTTTATTTCCAAATAAAACCCTCAGTCTGTCCCCCAGCCTAACAGGTCTCCCCCGTCACTTCTTTGTCTCACATCCTACTGTGCCCCCTTCCCTTAGCCTCTGTGCTTCATGTGCCCTGAACCTACACAAGACACACCCTCACAGTGGCCTTCCAGTCAGTGTCCTCCGCTGGAGTGCCTTCCCCGTGACCCACATGCCCCACCCACTCATGTTTCCACTTTTATTGGAATGTAATCTGATCAGAAAGACTGTCTCTGCACCCGTGTAAGCTGCAGTCCTCAGCCACCTGCCCTCCACTCACCCTGCTTGTCCTCCCTTGTAGCATATCCCGCCTCCTGCCCTACAGAGTTTCCTATATGCTGACTCATTATCTGCCTCCCTCCGCTCGGTGACACTCTATAAGAATGTGTCTATTGCCCATGTGTTTACCGTCATCTCCCCAGTACCTAGGATGGTGTCTGGCAGATGGCAGTATTTAGTAATTATTTGTTAAATGGTAGAAAAGAAGGGAGAGGAGGGGAGGGAGACAAGTCGAAACTTACTGGTCTCTTGGGAGGCTGAGATGGCTCAGTTGGAGAAGTGCTTCCAAACAAGCATGGAGACCTGAATTCAGAACCATCACACACCCAAATAAAAAGCCACGCACGACAGTGGCGTGAGCCTGTCTATGATCCTGGTGCTAAGACTGTAGAAGCAGGTGGATCAGTCAGAGAAGCTGACTCTCTGAGCTCCAGATTCAGTAAGAGAGAGACCTTGCAACAAGGAGTATGATAGAGAGCCACTGACAGAGACACACATGCTCAACCTCTGAGCTCTGTGTGTGCACACACTCACACACACACACACACACACACAGCCTTAAGAGTCTACAATATGAGAATGATTTTGTAGCTATAAGTATAAATAAGAAAGCGTCAGTTTCTTTGAAGGCCTAGTCTAATAAACTATATAGTTTTAAATTTAATTGAATTTCCATTAATTAAAATTAGTTTCCTATAAGAGAAAAATACACCACCACCACCACCACCACCACCACCCCCGTCAATATCAACATCAGTCAGTAAAAGTTCTCTGGAGTCAAGAATTATCCAAGACTCTGTCACGTGTGCAGGACGTGATTTTGACGAGTGCTTACAAGCTATGTTGCAGACTTACTGGCGCACAGTATGAGCTGACTAAGCCAGGAGTCGCCTTTGAAGCCTTGTGTGTATTTTGTTTTTGCTGTGGCCACAGTTGTTCTGATTATGACTTTACTCTCTGACTGCCACCTCTTCCTCTTTATCGTTCCTCAGTCTTGTCACGTTTAGTATCTTTCTTCTGGGCCCACTGATGGAAGTGACTAACTTATGTTGCTGTCCCCATAGGAAAACAGCATCGTCCTCAACGGCACCGTGATGGTCAGCCCAACGCGTCTGCCCAGTTCCTCCAGTGGGGACCAGTCAGGGAGTGGTGACTGGGTGCGCTACAAACTCTGCATGTGTGCAGACGGCACACTCTTCAAAGTACAAGTAACAGGCCACAACATGGGCTGCCAGGTCTCAGACAACCCTTGTGGAAACACTCATTAGAAGGTGCATCTGCAGGGCTCAGCGTGTTCAGATCTAACTTGACTCTCCCCTTTTTAAGAATGCATGTGAATCACGTTTCTACAGAGTTTGCCATAACTTGTAATTATTTTAACTAGGGAGCACCACTGTATCTATTATGTACTCTCCATATTTAAGGGATTTTTGAGTGCCTAAATTCTAATACATTTTAGTAAGTTGCACTGATACTCAAATGACAGTTCTCTAAAACAATTATGAGAAATTAATAAAATCAAAATTAATCTTTGAAGAGTTTTTAACATTTTACTATCTCTTGTCCTGAAAGACAAAGGACTGAAGCGGTTATGACTCACTATCAGTAAGCCTTTGCTCATTTCTAATGGGGAGAGATCCACTAGAGATGTTAGGAGGGGACAGGGACACTGTTTGTGCTCTGTCTTTGACTTTTAAAGGGGAAGGCACAGATTTTTAATGCAATAACCCAAAGCCACATTTTTCACAAACAAGTCATTAAAGAACTTTCCATATATAAGCTTGTAAGAAACTATGTTTTCTTAGTTTTGCACTAAAGAAAATACTGTATGGTATGTTTACTTGAAATAATGATACATGTAAGTACTTACAGTGTGTGGACATTAAACACAATCACAGCTCTCACTGGCATGCAGTAACAGAAGTGTCATCGTCAGGCCTCTCCTCGCCAAGCACTGTCCTGGGCACTGATGCTTGATCTGATTCTCACTGCACCTCTCTAAGTAAGTGCTTCGATCCCAGCTTTACCCATCAGGAAACTGAAGGTCAGGGAGGTGCAGGAAGCTGCCCCATACTCTATGGTAAAGGATGGACTCAGGGTTGGAAGTCAAGTACAGTTCTAACCCAGGTGAACCTAATTCCAAATGTGTTTCTGCCTTTTTTACTATCTACAATTTTCAACTATTTAAAACTCTCAAAGGATGAGAAAAGCCTAATCCTAATTTACCTAATAGGTAAAAATCAAGAATGTGTGCTACTATAGTTAAAATACCAATGCTAGCAAAACATGACCAATCACTGTCAGATTTTAAACTATCTTGAGCCAGTTTTAAGCTGTCATTCAATAGACTGATCTACTTGGTCTGCTTGTCATGTAGGTGCTCCTACATGAATGAGTTATAGAGGCTGATGTACTTTTCTCTAAGCCCTGGGGAAGCTCAGCGGGAAGGAGGGGGAGCTAGGCCTCAGTAGGCCCTGCTGTTCTGAGATCGTTCCTCCAGTGTCCCATACCAGCATCACCCTTTAGAAGTATACTGTGCCTAGAAACCATACACATGAGAAAACAGGGTGCTAATTCGGGAGATGATGCAGGTCATTTTAGCTAGGTATAAAACTTTTATTCCCTGCTCCTCATCTCAGCCTCATTTTAATTACAGTCCTCAAGCCAGTTGATTCTTAACATAGTTTATACTTGATTTAAAAGAATTTCTTGGTATTACTAAAACACATGAGATCGGGGAAGAAGACTACATAGCTCTAAAGTAGACATTAGGGAGGTATCATGAGCCTAGCTACAGAGAAAGATGTTTGTATCCTGTCATGGTCACTTAGAACTGTGCAGATAAGAAATCAATACATAAAACAATTTATGTTCAATATTGTCACAATTCTGTCAAATGGGAAAACTGAATACCTTGTAGATTGTAAACTCAGGCTAAGGTAAGAGCTGGCTGGAGACCTGACACTGAGTGCAGATGTTATATGTAACAAAAGAGAGCCATTTATACTCTGGATATAGTCAAGTATTGTTTAATAACTAAATAACGCTCAGAAAAAAAACATGCTTGGAATTCTCATTTCCATGCTCAGTGTATTTTAAATTGTACATTTTTTACATGTTCTATTTAAATTTGTTTTGAGAGTTTCTTTAAATAAATATTTTTACTAAATCCACAGAACACTATATTACAAAGTATTATTTACTAAATACGATTCATGAAAAAAAAGTGTATTTTTACATGTCTGTGAGAAACACGTGTGTTTTGATACACCTCCATTGAGCACGTTGACGTTTGAGGATATCCTGATGCTTTGTAAACTCTTGGTTACTAGGTATGGTATTTTAGACGGCATTGCGGATAAACCCACTGACACACTGACCTGCGAGCTCTGCTTGGTGCACAGTGAAGCCGCACTGTTAAATCTGGCCACCAGGGGGCGAATTCCTTCTCGTGTTCATTTCTTCTGTTTTGAACATACCACACTGAGAGGACTTACTGCAGCCCTGGGGAAGGTAGATGCAGGAGGAACCCAGGGAGGAAAACAAACACACATTTAAAGTAAGGAGAGTATTCTAGAGGTGAATATCAATGAAAGAGATAGAAGAAATACAAGTAAGACTCCTTTCAGATTGTCCCGTGGGGGTGGGGGGTATACAACACAAAGCAGGAGCTAGCTACCTGCCATCATCCACGACCTTTTAAAATATGCTTTATTGGCAAGCTTTTTGCGTTGTGACAGAAGCAGAATAAATTTTGTGTGATAGCTTTGATGATGAAATGTAGAATTTCTACCTGGTTTTGATGAGTTTTTTTTTTTTAATTACTGTGTTAAACTTGATGAAGAGGAGACCATTGAAGTGCTGGTCATTATAGTCTTTTGAATGACGTCAAGAAGGGCAAAGGTTACAAGTTATGCCACACAAAAATATACCTATGTATTTCGGATTGATGACCTCTGTTTACAATAAAACTCTGAGAACTTCGCTGTCAGTTTCTTCATGACTTTATTAATGAGCTTCTACATTGGCACAAACACACAGATTCTAAAATATGGCTGGAGGCTGGGGCGTCAAGACCTGTTTACACGAACTCTCTGCAGTCAGAGGTAGAAAGCTACCCATTCGCGTTTAGATACCCTCACCTTCTGGGCCTTATAAGAAGGCTTCTCCCCCAGTGGCCGAGGGAAGGGTGGACTCAGTAAGGGAAGAGCTTCATCTCTAGATGAAAGGGCTGGGCTGGCTGCAGAACTGGGTGGGATGGGCGGAGCCTCGAGGGCACAGATTTAAAATCCTCCCCTGCTGGACAATTGGAGACAAACCAGTTAGAAACTACCCTAAGGACACTAAGGTAGGCCCCAGGAGCGGCATCCTGTCCTTCCCAGGTCTCATTACCTGGAGGGCTTCATTCACTGTTTCCAGTTTCTTTTTCTAATTTCTTAGAAAAGAATTAATCTTCATCTTTTCTCTACTTTGGTTTTTTTCCTGTTACCTTTTCTTTCTCATTCTACTTAATTACTTATACTTTCCTCTGGAGGTCTCTGGTTTGGGGTGGGGGGGTTATTGGTGGTGGTGATGGTGGTGGTTGGTTTTGGCTTTTTAGGTTTTTTGGGTTGGGGGGGTTTGTCACACACATAGACATTTGTATGTAATATAATGTTTCTTTTCATCTTCGACATAAAATTATACTAATCTGCCTGGTTTTAGAACAAATCTACTCACTCTCAATCTCTTCACCTTGAAAAGGACCAGACTATAAAACCCTTTCATTTATATCCTGTTTTAAAAGTGTATTTTTGAACACCTTCTTTTTCCTCACTGTTGAAAGAATGTGCATACTTATGTTCACTGTCTTTATTTTTTGCTACTATTACATTACCTTGGCATCCAGTGGTGTGCGCAATGATTGCAGCTTTAGTGTCAAGACAAATCTCTCTCTGACCAAGAAAATGAAATCAGTTGTTGGTATTGCGTAAGGGGTGTACTATAATTTCCTCCTTGCTGTTGGTAGGGCACCTTTGCTATTTATGTACCTAAATTTAGTTGTCTTCTGAGAGATGGGAGAGTTGACCTTGCATGAAACAAAAGTTTAGAAGTTGCAGCAAGAATGTCCTTCATTCTGTACATTCATTCATGCAGAAATCATAGCCCGTGACAGACTCCAGAGCCTTAACTCTAGGAGGGCCGGGGGGTGGGGAGGGAGGAAGCTACTTGCTCTCCTTTTGCTTTGTGTGCTAACAATGTGTGATGGCATTGACATTCAGTCAGGTTGAATGGAATTGAATGCATTCACTCAATATTCACTGAAAATATCGGGAAAGCAAAGGCAAAGCATTGGCTACTGTAAGGAAGACGGGTTCAGACCCTACGACTTGAGATGACACTTAACGGAAGTGCACCACAATTCAGACCGTGGAGGGGAATGGCACTGGTCATGGATTAGAGGGAGACATTTGACTGTGAAGTAGACAGACACATTCCTCGCCCAGGCCACAACTTGCCATTACCCTCCAAGAGTGGCTTACCAGGGTATCTACAGTACAGGAAGTTTTGAATGCCTACTTTGGGAATTTGGACTACAGGCAATTAAAAAGCACTTTAAATTTTCAAAGGAGAAAACTGCATATGGAAAATGGTATTGGGGGGATGACGCCTGGAGTTACCTACGATGGAGGGGTGTGTGGGGAAGCATAGCAGAAGCTACTCTACTGTTTCAGACATGACAGGGAGAGCAGGCGGGAATGAGTGATTTGTGGCTGAGAAAAAAATGTATTCTGGCTTTGTCTTCACAGGGTTTAGCTTAGAGCAAATCTCTGCAATCCGTTTCCCGCACCTCTTACAGGTGCTTTCCTGCATGCATTCACCTTTGTAACCTGTACACACTGCTTTCAAAAACTACCGTTGCTCCCCAAGAGTGAGGAGGGGAAAGACTCGACGTTTCTATATTTTATGGCACCTCATGGCTTGGGGGCAGACCATCCTTCTCATGGCCATTTTTATCTACTTTGTGTGCATTTAAAAGGTTTTAAAATCCTGTGAAAAGTAGCAAAAGCCATAAGCATAAAGCCTGTGGCTGGCTCTCGTCAGGAAAGACTCCAGTGTTTGGTCTGTGATTGCACTTTGTGTCCGTCGGTGAGGTTCCTGCTCTAGGGAGACTGCAGTTATTCATGTCATAAACCGCGCGACGGTGTTCTCCATAAGCAGAGCAGACTTTGCCCGATGCAGGGGACACGGAGCTGAGGCTTCTCTGGGAGGAAGTCGGACTCACTGGAAAGCAGATCACAGGCTGGAGGATACTGAGAAGGCAGAGGTAAGGCTTTGCTCGACATGTATTTCATGAAGACCCAGGGGAGGTCTTTCCATTAAATGTACATCCGTGTCACTGTAGTCTACAGTCACACCTTTTGGGTAGTTTCTTTTCAGAACCCAGTTTCTAAGAAATCAAATGTTCACTTCGCTTGATAATTGAGTGAGTTTTCTGAATCTCGAATTGGAGATTCGATTTCCTGCTTTTGATTTGCTTTGACATGTTATTTTGAGTGGTCTGATTTGTTTACCCTTTTCCAGGCATTATGAAAGACTTCTACGTCCGAGTTACTATCATAGTGACAGGTCTTTGCTTTGTGGAAACAGTGGCAAACCCATCAAGAAGAAGTATTTCCCTCGATCCTGAGTACCAGACGAATGGGGATCTTCCGGCGAACTGGTCTTCTACAAGACACACATCACAGAAATCAGACACCATGGATAGGAGTGTCTATTTCTTTAGAGTTCTCTTCCAGCCTCGCACAAAAAAAGAACAGCACATTAAACACCTGGACCTCAGTAACCATCGCATATGGAAATTGACCCTTGCCCCTCTCGCGCATGCGCATGCTTTGGAACTACTAAACCTCAGCAACAATGCTATCCACACCCTCTGGCTGGATCTGCCCCTGCCTCCTTCCTCAGAGCAAAAGCACCACAGAAGCCGCTCCCTCGGCCAACTCCCACAGCTAAAGGTGCTGATACTTCAAAGGAATCAACTCAGTGGCACACCTAAAGGTAAGCAACTTGAAAGCATAGATGAGACAGAGAAAGAGTATGTGGGGAACTGGTGTTTTATGTCAGCAAGAGTTCTTCTGTATTTATGTTCAGTTTCAAGGGAGCGGCTGAAAAGGCAAAGCGGTGACCGAGCAATTACAATCAAGGCGTTTCCAAGACACGGCCTGCCAGAGCGAAATTTACAATTAGTGCAGCATAATGTCCCACTTTTTCAGTCGCATTAATGTTGTATGAGTTTGTCAGGAAACACCAGGACTATCTAGGTGCTAGAAAATAATCTCTGGTGTATTTAGTTTGCGCTTTGGCAGTTTGTTTGTTTGTTTGTTTGTTTGTTTGTTGAGATAGAATTTCACTCTGTAGCCCAGGCTGGCCTGGAACTCCCTATGTAGAAAAGAGATCTGCCTGCCTCTGCTTCCCAAGTGCTGGGATTAAGCATGAGTGCCACCAAGCCTGGCTATGCTACCTATTTTGTTTGCTATATGTATTTATTAATATGTGCAAGCAGTGAGAAATAATGTATACAGGTATTTTAATATATAATATAATTTAAATTAAACATATTGCCATATTTGCAATTTTTTTCTTGAAACACATTTTGCTCTTTTAGTTTGTCCACCAAACGCAGACCAGGAATATCTCAATATTATATAGTTACACGAAAAACTTCCTACTATGAAACCCAAATCAGAATTTCATGCCACAGCTTAAGCTGGACCCTGGAGGTACTGCCTTCAGTTTTCTGGAACAAGAGAGTTTCTGATTCAGAGCTGAAGGAGGGTCCTTTAAGGGATACATAAAACAGCCTTACATCAGCCTCCTCTTTCCATCCAAGTCCTGTTCCTCAGCTGGGGCAGAATTACAGAGAACATCCCCCCTCGCCCCGTGTCAGACTTTCAGTTTGGAGGAAAGCCTTTTCTTCGTGCTTTTTCAAAGCCCTTTGAGAAAAACCCTGGCGATTCCCTTCTCTGAAGACAAAGGTCCCGGGTAGAGATGGGCTTCTTCCTTTTGAGCTTGAACTTCTGGCTTCAAGAATAGAAGAGGGGAAATGGTGAACTTGTAGAGGGAACCATGGAAAAACAAAACAAGTCAGTCCTGCCTCTGGGGTTCTGTTAGAACTCTGCCAAATGATGCCTTCAAGACAGGAAGGCCTCGAGTCCACGTAATGTGGAGATCTGATTGGGCACCATAGTCCTTTATCCAGTCCTTTCGTGATGTGAGCTCAAACCTGCAGTCAACATACGCATGAAGTTTGCCCCAGGTTAGATGCCCCACAACACCGATTCTGTCTAGGGCTGGCCACACAACCCTGAATCCCATCTCCGAGGGGAGGAGTTGGTGAGCCGTGCCACTTGGGGAGTGTCCCAACTTCTGACCTGCCCCTTTCTCTTTCTTTTCTGCTCATATGTCTAAATGATAATATCTAGATAATGCAGATACTCCCTGGTCCATAATCACCATAAATCCATCACAGGTCACAAATACCGTAAGTCAGAAATGTATTTACATATACCTGTTGGAGTTCCAATATTAGATGACTTTCACCAAAGGCTCATGTGTTTGAACAGGTGGGTCCTTAGTTGATGATTCTGATTGGGAAGGCCACAGAAATTTTAGAAGGAAAACAAAAACCTTGCAGAAGGCAGTACGTCACTGGGGGCAGACTTTGGGGCCTTTGCCATTCTCTCTGGGTTTCAAAGCTTGGATGCAATGTAGTTAGCCAGCTGCCTGCTCCTGCACCACCCTGCCTGTGGCCACGCCTCCGCAGCCATCGTGGGCTCTAACCCTCTGGAACTGCGAGCCAAAATCCCTTTTATCCTTATGCTGGTTTTACCAAGACAGTTTATCACAGCAATAGAAAAGAAACTAACCAGGCACCTAACCCAGCAGGCATTGCTGCTTGCTTCACCTTCCCTCAGACCTTCTCAGGACACTTACATTAGCAGGAAGCTTGAAGAAAACCGTGGAACACAAAGTCCATTTTCTGATAAAACATTGGGTAGATAGCTCATGTAACACTGAACACAGTGCTGCAGGCGTGAACCAGTGGCTGTGGGACACGCTTTCATACCATCGTAAACCAAGAGAAAAAAAAAAAAGTAACATGATAAATCAAAGACTCCATGAGCTTTATTCAGATTGTTAAGATTCAATGTAAAAGATCCCTCGTGCCTCTGTAATGCAGTAAGTCATGCCCAGTACATGGTAGCAATTAAAAGATGTAAACGTAGTTTGGAAACCTGAAAATGATTTGCAAATATTGGTTTTTATTGCTCTCTTGGCACAAATTGAAAACAACAGCATACTTAGGAATAAATGATTAATTTGCTTCTCTCTAAATCTCAAACTGTCTTTTAAAATGTTAAATGGTCATTGGCAGGAATGGGATCCGTAAGCCACTCTAATTCATGAGCAGAGCGCTCTGTGTGTCTACTTAGCTGTGCTCTACTGGTCCCGAACAATAATAAATTAGAAACGCCACAGAAGGCAGCCCTCCAGCAACTAGCCATGTAGCATACACAGCTTCAAAATTCATGGCTTGTATCTTTAAATAGTGCCTGTCTATATGACACTCAGGAAAGCCCATTATTATAAAGTTGAAGCATCACACTGGCTAATCTATTGTCAGGCAATCCTGTGTGTTGAGTCAACTGTGACGTCACCAATAAGTTTTATGTTGAGGAAACACCCTGGTCAGGTGCTGGTCAATACAAAAGAGAAGCCAGACATGAATTTAATCTTAACGATATTTCCACCTTCCGCCCATAATTTTGGAAGAGCTTAACTCTTGAAAAGTGAATTAGTATCTTTTAATGGCTTAAAAAATCAGCATTCTGGCTTTTATATGACTGTAACATAATACCTGAGATGAACAACTTAAAAAGAAGAAGGTTTTAGGTCATAGTTTTACCAGCCCGTGGTAGTTGGTTCTGTTGCTCTGGGGCCTGTTTTGAGCTGTACATCATGACAGAAGCACTTGTAAGAAATGTCTAACTTAGTGGTATCAGGTAATGAGAGGTCACAAGAACTCCACATCCAACAGTCCTCATCAGGGGCATGTTCCCTGTGGCCTCAAACTATCTCTTCATGGTTCCACTTCCTTTCAGCAGCTCTGAGCTAGGGACAAAGCCTGTAACACATGTCTTCTTGGGTACACATATCCCGGCCACAGCAATCAGTATTTTAGAAGTTTAAAGCAATGGGGTGAGCCTCTAAGTCCCTTACCACGCAGTATTTCAGTACTTTAGAGAGTGAACGTGCTGGGGCAAACACCTTTCTGTGGTTACTGGGAGGCTGACAGGTCAGACTGGTGTCCTCATGTTAACCCATCCAAGTTTCAGAAACCTGAGGGCTGCATTAGAGGCAAGGTGGGATAGGAGCTGACATTGGAAAGGAACAGAATTGAACAAGAAAGAAAATGCAGTGTCTTATAAAACAAAAGCTCTCTGTATCCTTTTACCCACAAGATTTAGATTATAGAAATACAAATAACCACTATTCTCGAAATCAAATCAGTTTTTAAAGACATAAAGTGTATGGACAACATTAGGCTAAGAGGACAAGATTTTGAGTCCCTTACACACCTTGATCACTATAAGGGAGGACATATTGAATAAAATGTCTCACCCTGGATCATTTTAGACACTACCCTAATTTTTAGTACTTGGAGCATGGAGCCATAAAGTCAGAATGGTGTCGTGCTGTTATCTGATGAGCATTTGGAAAGGCATGCAGAAGTTCATAGTTCAAAGACAGTGTTCACTAAGGTGGTGGCTAGACTCCGGTCTCCACCTTTTTACTTACTGACCCTAATATGATATCCAGGAAATAGTAGGACTGTCTCTGGCCACTTAGATACTGGATGATTCCATTCCTAGCCTAGGTAATAATCAGAATGACGTTCTATAGTTAATTTCATTTCCTCAAAGTCGATTCTGAGTTTTCCTCTCAGCATTGAGTGTTCCTCTCTGAAAACATGAACTCTAACGGCCTCGAGATGTCCCAGTGCAGGCCAGCACAGAATAACTTTGTTCATTTCAACTACCCATCATCAGTGGCACAAATAAGAAACACATTTTTTCCCCACTTAGAAATGTACCCTGAAAACATAGATGTGTTACTCAAATCACCTAACTCCATCTTGGGAGACCTTAAATAGACAGGGCCATTTGTAAAAACCATACTATACCTTAATAAAACAAAATCTTAATCTTCTGAAGTTGAGAGAGGTTCCTGATACTAAGTTCCGTATCCACAAGAAATTTACCCTCCTTGGGAAATCTTGGGTTGGCTTTATGAGGGAAGTTGGATAAAACATCTTACTGCCTTACTCTATTCTGTTTACTTACTGACCTCAAGCAACTCAACGTAAGAAAGTCTTATCTCTGAGAACGAGGCGTATACAGGATCAGCAAACGTCACACATGCTGTGTAAAGACCAGAGTACAAAGTGACAGTCATATAAAATAGCTTAGCACTGTTTACTTCTTTTTTTTTGAGTATGGAATAGAGTTTATTTAGGGCATAGAGGAGTTAAAGGGGTAGTAGACACAGAGAAAGGCAGAGAGGAGGGGGGTATGTAGAAGAGTAGAGGCCAGCCATGAACACGTGTGGGGGGGAGGGAATGAGGAGAGAAGGGACAGAGAGGGAAGAGGATACAAGGGTAAGAAAGCAAGAGAATGTTTGTTCCCTTTCGTGTTGATGGATAGCCCTGAAACTCTTACTGTGGGGCCCACTCCAATCTTTTCTGTCCTCATATCTTCTTTGATTTCAGGTGCAGTAGAATATTAAAGGATATTCAGACGATCCACAAGTGTTTGAGATCTATATACAATGCAGGGTATTTCTCAACTGCCATATTGCTATGTTCAAGCTTGTGTGGGCCTCTATAGTGTTAGAGGCCCCTACCCATGCTTGTTTGAAGCCTTCTTGGATCTATGCTCTGATGGTGAGCCATTCTGACCTGGGAAATAAGCCATCTTTCCTCTCCAGATAGGATGGAGCCATCACCACAGACGCTTCTCCGCACCCTTTGTGTACTCTGTCCTTCCCCTTTGGCTCACCAGCCCCACCCCCACCCCTAGCTCAAGCAAACACTGGTCAAGGTGTTAACCAGGAACAGCCATTACAGTTTGTTATATTAATGGCATTTTGGACATGATATTTTTAGCCTATGATGGGTTTATTGAAATGCAAAATCATTGTACATCAGGAAGCATCTGAATATACTTTTTGTTTCAGTCCAGCATCTTTATTTCAGTGTAGTTATTTTGATGTTTACTCATGTTATCACAAATATTAAATTTTTGTTATTTTTTATTGATGCATATAAGTCCATCATTGACCTGTTGGTAGATAGGCTATTATGGGGGAGGGTCTAAATGCTGCAATGAATTTGGGTGGAGAAAGGTAAACTACTAGATAGACACTCAGCAAAAGAAAGGAAAAGTGTGTGTGTGTGTGTGTGTGTGTGTGTGTGAGTGTGTGTGAGTGTGTGTTTGTGTGTGTGTGAGTGTGTGTGTGAGTGTGTGTGTGAGTGTGTGTGTGTGTGAGTGTGTGTGTGTGAGAGTGTGTGTGTGTGTGAGTGTGTGTGTGTGTGTGTGTGTTATGCATGTGTTGATTCCGGGTATTTTTCCTCAATTGCTTTCCATCTTAATATGTTATGTGTATATGCATGAGATATGCATATGTGTATGTGAATGCATGCTTCTACTGTGTGTGAGCACACATATGTATGAGTGCATATGCATGTGTATGTGCGTGCATGTGAAAGCACAAGTTTGCCATTGAGTGTTGTTTTAGTTTTATTTCGTTCCTTTGATAAAATACCCTGACCAAAAGTGACCTGAGAAAGAGAGGTTATTTGGCTTAAACTTCCAAGTCACATTCCACCATTGAAGATGTCTGGTAGGAACTCAAGGCAGAAAGCTGAATGCAGAAACCGTGGAGGAAAGCTGCTTGCTGACTGGCTTGAAGGCTTATACTTAGCGAGCTTCCTTACAATGAGCTAAAATCACCTTCCCTGGAAGTCGTGCTGCCCAGAATGGGCTGAACTATCCTATAACAAGCAAGATAATCCTTCACAGACCTGTCCACAAATCCAGTTAGACAGTTAACCAATTAAAATGCTTCTAGGATGTGCCACGTGGGCAGTTAATGCTAAGCTTGACAAGTGACTTCCTTGAATGATCTCCACCTTCCGTTAAGGCAAGGTCAGTCACTGAATCTGGGGGCTTTCTGTTTTGGCTAATGTACCTAACCAGCGTGCTCCAGAGATTCTGACTTTACCCACTAGTTGCTGAGTTTACAGGTGACCTACCACCACCACCTGGCTGCTTTTATACGAGGGCCAAACTCTGGTCTTCATGGTTATATGATAAATACTTTACCCACTGAGCCATATTTCCAGTCTTCCACCTTAATTTTTGAATCTGGGCCTCTCATTTAACCTAGAGCCCACCATTTTGGCTAGACTGGATGGCCAGCAGGCTCCTGGGACCCATGTGTCACTGCCTTTTTATAATGGGGTTCTAGACTCACTGCCATGCTCAGCTTTCATGAGAGTGCTGAGAGTCTGAGTCCAGGTCCTCCTGCTTTCACAGAGGCAGTAATCCCCTGAGCAACCTCCCAGCTCAGAGGCATTCCAGTAATTCCAGACAAAAGCTTTAGAATGAGAAAATTATCAGGATAAAGAAGACCACTGCATAGTGATAAGGAGGCTCTTTCTTTAAAGATAATAACAACCTGTAATAATGCTAGACATACATGCACTTAATGATGAAACATGGATACTTGGAGAAAAAAAACTGTAGTGCAACATTGCTCATCAATAAATCAAGAAGACAAGCAATCAGTAAGAGTCTAGCTGAAGTGATAGTCTAATCAAAATGCTTGATCCAATTGCCATATATAAAATGACCAATCCAGAACCAGAGTGATGGCTAATAGGTTAAGGACCCTTATTGCTCTCACAGAAGACCCAAGTTCAATTCCCGGCACCTGCATGGCAGCTCATAACCATCTGTAACTCCAGTCCGAGGCATCAGGAATGCACATGATGCACACACACACACACACACACACACACACACACAGAGAGAGAGAGAGAGAGGGAGAGGGAGAGGGAGAGGGAGAGGGAGAGAGGGAGGAAGGGAGGGAGGGAGAGAGGGAGAGAGGGAGAGAGGGAGAGAGGGAGAGAGGGAGAGAGAGGGGGGAGAGGGGGAGAGAGGGGGGAGGGGGGGAGAGAGGGGGAGGGGAGAGGGGGAG
>NW_021604791.1:9348454-9373715 GCF_004785775.1 Grammomys surdaster
ACTAAAATAAGACAGAAGTTGGTATCAGGAACCCTGGGGGATTGCTGTAACAGAACTGACCATGCTGTTTGTTGAAGGAATATGGAAGACTTTGGGACTTTGGACTAGAAAGGCAACTGGACACTCTAATGGGGCCTAATGGACAATCCTATCAGGAACATGGAAGACAGTGCTGGGGAACTGTGAATGTTAATAAGTAGCTTGGAGACCGTTCTTGTGGTATTTTGGCAAGCATGTGGCTGCTTGCTGCCCTTGTCCAAAAAAATAATAAATAAATAAAACCAAACCTGCCTTAGGCTAAACTGCAGCATTTTGGATTAATGACATTGGCAGAAAAGATTTCAAGACAGCCTGGTATCGACTGTGTTGCATGGTTACTAGTGATGACTCTCACACAGATCTGCAGTGAAAAAGGAGCAGGTGGGACAAGGAGAAATGCAAAATGTCCACTTTGAGGAGAAAGGGAACACCAGAAAGGTAATGGAGATAAATCCATGCACAAGGAGATGAAAAGTTTAAAGAAAACTCTGATGCTAAATGTAATAGAGAGAGTAGTGACCTCAAGTCAAGACTCCACTCAGCTCAGCTTCCAAGCTGTGAAAAAGAATTAAAGAAAAGTTTAGGCAGTGAGTGAATCCATTCACAACTGGAAGCTGTTGCAGATGTAATTGGCCAAGGGACCAAGCTAAATCCCCATCAAGTAGCAGAACTTGTTAGTTTTAGCCACGTGGTTCTGGCTTTAAGAGTCAAGAATACAAGAGAGCAGTTGTGGAGTCTTCCTCTGCAGCTAAGGTATGCTGCTAAAGCCAGGCGTGTGTCAGGCGTGTCCCTGTGTGGAGGCCCAGAGACTAGGTGAGGCTGTGAAAACAAAGCCTGGATTGCACTGGAGACCCCAAGATGCTGGAGATGCCAGAGTAGTGGGATACTCGCTGAGGAGAGCTGCCAACAGGAAGTGGAACCAGCCCAAGAGAAAGAAGTGTGCTGCAGTCAACCAAGATGAGAGAAGTTAGAGATCTGGGGAGCCTTTTGACATGACATCAGCCATGGACATGCAGAGTTTGGAGTTTGCTGGGTTTGTTTTAGGTCTTGCTTTGGTCCAGTATTTCCTCACTATCCTCCCTTTCCTCTCTTTTGGAATGGTGGTGTATATCCCGTGCCATTGTATGCTAGAAGTACGTGATCTGACTTTTAATTTTGATTTTACAGGGGTGTACAGTTAAGAGATTGCCATGAGTCTCAGAAGAGACTTTGAATTTTGGACTTTGAAGCAGTACTGAGACTGACAGACCATGGAGATTTTGAAGTTGGACTGAATGCAGTTTTGCACTATGATATGACTATAAACCTATGGGGACTGAGGAGTAGAATGTGGTGGGTTGACTAAGAATGGCCCATAGGCTCATATATTTGAATGTTGGGTCTCCAGGGAGTGGCACTATTTGAAAGGATTAGGAGGTGTGGCCCTGTTGGAGGAATTGTGTCCTGGAAGTGGTATTTGAGGTTTGAAAAGCCCCTGCCAGACCCAGTTTCTCTCTGACTATAGATCCTGTCAGCTAGCACTATGCTGGCATGCACGCTGCCATGCTCCCTGACATGATACTGAAAGACTAATCCTCTAAAACTATAAGCAAGCCTCCAGTTTAATGCTTTCTTTTATAAGAGTTGCCTTGATCATGGTGTCTCTTCACAGCCATCGAACAGTGACTAAGACACCAGTGAGTTCTTAGAGAGTTCTGTCTCTACATTCGAGTTCTTTTAGTATCTGCTCATGTCTGTTTTGTTGTTGTGTACAGGTTTGAGGCACAGATACAGGGTCATGAATAGTGAAGAGATCTGAGTTTTGACCCAGATTCTTCTACCCTGTCACTGGGAAAGTTCTTGCCTTGGTGTTTTGTTTGTACATGGCAAGAAACCCCAGGACTCTGTGAACATTGAAAGTGAAAGAATTTTGAAGTACTTAGAGTATAAAAAAAGTGTCCAATTAGCTGGGCTGGGATGGTGCACGCCTTTAATCCCAGCACTCAGGAGTCAGAGGCAGGTAGACCTCTGAGTTCAAGGCCAGCCTGGTCTACAGAGCAAGTTCCAGGATAACCAGGGCTACACAGAGAAACCTTGTCTTGAAAAAAAGAAAAAGGAAAAAGAGTAGACAGTTCAGCAGAACCTTCAAATCATTGTTTTCCTGCCCTTCAAACCTCTTCCTCGACTGAGCTCCTAGAAACTTCCTCAGTTCAGTTAAGCATTGGGATATTTTAGGAAGCATGAATTAACATTTCTAAATAGGCCAGACAAACACAAGAAATGTCAGAGAACCTGTGGTACTCTTCCCAGCGCTGCTTTACACGCTCCTCTCAGTCCCATATGTTTGCACATTTAGATATTATCCTCTGCAGGAAGAAATGTGTCTTCTTTAGAGGTTGTGTTCAACTCTAGAGGTTGCTGACAACTAGCCTCTCCTCAGCCTCCATGTGAATGCCTCTTGGCACTTGTGGTAGAGCAGAGAAAGAGCTGAGTGAACAATTGGAAACAGTTGGGAGAAGGGGCACTGGCATCTTAGGACAGTGGGCACCACACAAGGAGTCCAGGCACAGATGTTTACAAAGTAATATAGTGTTTCACACACATGTATGCTAAGTAATATCAGCTTGGGCTCGCTCTCTCTCGCCACTTTTTGATATAGTTTTCTTGACCAATCTCTCTCTCTCTCTCTCTCTCTCTCTCTCTCTCTCTCTCTCTCTCTCTCTCTCTCTCTCTCTCTCCCCAAACCTTTCTCTCCTACTTTATGAATGCAGGTGACACTGGGTGGGGGGTGATAAAGAGTGGAGAGAAGAAGAACCCACAAAGTAGCAAAGCCGGGCTACGTATTTCAGTTACGTTACCCTCTCTCTTCATAATCAGTCTTGTCATCAATACCGTGTAGACAGTAGGCAGGAAATAAATCCTCTGGAACCGAACCAACTTGATCTGTTACACAGACGTTAAAGACTGACGTTTGAGAACAGCGCCAAAGAAACTTGAAATTGCAAGCACCTCCCTGGGAGACCCATCTGGGAATTAAGTTTGCAAGGCTGCTGTGACTGGCACCTCGTTCTTTGTCTGACTTCTCAGTGCCAACGGGAACTTCTGTGTACTTCCCAGAACAAAGTGAAACAGGAAGGCAGAGGCTACATCTCCAACTGATTCTTGCGCTGGAAAGCAAGGCCTATCTGTCATCTCTTTACCTTTAAAGAAATGTAAGAATATTTAAAAATAGTCATAATACCAATGATACACAGTTAGAAGAATGGATACGGCTAAAAACAAAGGCGTGTATGTGTGAGGCGTGGAAGTAGAATCAGAACCGGCAGTGAGATTTTGATTTGTTTAAAAACCCAAAATATGTTCTGTATGTTGTTGTTCTAATCCCAGGTGTGGGCTAAGAGGCTGCTTCACAGCAAGTGATTAGGATTTGTCACGTGCACTAGCAAGGGCGTGATTTTTGCCAGCTGCAGATAGTTTATTCTGGGGACTCTGGAGAGGGTGTAATGGGAGAGCCCTGAGAGAGCCTGTGGAGCCTGCTGCTCCCCCTGCTCATGGTCCCTGCTGTTGGGGTTTGTCAAGTGGTGCTGAGCAAAGAGATGAGAGAGAGGAAGAAGTTGGAGAATTCCAATGAAGACTGGAATGGCCCCAAGAAGCTCAACATCCCTAATCAGCAGGAAGTAGTCTGAAGGGCTCTACGCCCACTTGTCTTCCTAACCTTCTTTCTCTCCTACCTAGTGTTGGAGGGTTGGAAGGAACTAGGGTGGAATAAAGGTTGGAAAGGAGGTAGAAGTATAAGAACCCAATAAAATAGAAAAAAAAACACCTACAAGAACACTCCAACAGAACAAATGGTACAAATGGGGAGGGATAGGGGGTGGATATTCAACATACAGTATACACTTACACAGAAAATATTCTCATATAATACAGGACCGTGTAAAATGAATATACACAATGAGGGCCTTTTATTTTTAAAAAGCTTTAAAA
Source organism: Grammomys surdaster (assembly GCF_004785775.1). Classification (NCBI taxonomy): domain Eukaryota; kingdom Metazoa; phylum Chordata; class Mammalia; order Rodentia; family Muridae; genus Grammomys; species Grammomys surdaster. Next base: position 9,352,460 of record NW_021604791.1, read on the forward strand.
ACTGAATAAGAAAACTTTAAACTTGGAAGACTTCATTTATATAGTAATAAAGCCTCTGGGTAACTTTTTCCAGTGCTAACATAGGGATATCATTTGGTTTTACTCACAGTTAATTAACAAATATCTGTTATTTACCTCGCTTAATCATGGTTTGATTTTTTTTTTTAAATTGATTCTTAGCTAAAAAGAGCACACACTAACTAGTGAGACAGCTCATCAGGTAAAAAAAGGTGCCTGCTGCCAAGCCTGATGATCTGAGTTCAAATCCTGGGGCCCCCCCATGGTGGAAGAAGAGGATAACTCCTGATAGTAATCCTCTGCCTTCTGCATGTGCCATAAACATACAAATATATAAGAGGTAAATAAATTAATTAGTGAGCATGTGATAAAAAATAGTACGTGATCATTTGAAAGAAAGAACCAATGTACATAAAGTTGAAAGAGAACTTTTTCCATACTCCTCTCCCCCCCTCCCTCAACCATCTTACACCAGACTATAATGGCTATTAATAATTTGATTCACCTCCTTATCTCTGACTACTCGAAATACATACCTACATATGCTTGTAATGTGTATCCCACCAAGAACATTGCGATTAATAAGTCTATACTACTTTGACTTTATATACTACTTTTTTTCCTTCCTGTTCAATAAGTTCACATGCTAATTGGCCCTGGTTTCTCTCAAAACCACTTATTTTTTTTTTCCCAGTGTTAATGCACTCTGACAACTTCCCACTCGAGAGCCATTAATACCTCCAGTTTTCACCACAAGCCACGCAGCAGCAAATGACACCAGTTTAGGTTTTAATCTGCTTTTCCTTTTCGCAGGACTGTGGAAGCTGAAGTCATTGCAGAGTCTGGACCTGTCATTCAACAGGATAGTTCACATTGGGCTGTCTGATTTTCGTGGCTGCCGGCAGCTGGAGAGCATCTATTTAAAGAGTAACAAGATCCGCACGGTTCACCCAGAAGCCTTCAAAGGGCTCAAAAACTTACAGGTTCTAAAATCTATCTTGCAACCGTCTTAAATATACAGGGTTGTGGTTGACTAGATTAGAGGGCTGTTTCCTTTTTGAGAGTGTCTCCTTGTACAGGGGTACTGGCTTTTTAAAGTGTGTGAGTCTATTTAAGACGTCCTGAAACAACTGAAGTCTACTGCTCAAAAATTAAAGATCGCAACAACGGACATGAACTTAATAAGAATTCTCAGCAGCAAGAAGTCACATGTTAGGCTGAATATGGCTGTGTTCATAAGGTGCCTGCCCAGAATGCCTTGGGCCCTAGGTTCAATCTCCAGCACACAGTTGTATTCTGGGTAGGGGTAGAAGCAGGAGGATCGTTAAGTCCAAGATCATTCTCAGCTGCATACCAAGTTCAAGGCCAGCAGGCTTAGAAGAGACACTGTCTAAAAAGAAAGAAAGAAAAAAGAAAGAAAGAAAGAAAGAAAGAAAGAAAGAAAGAAAGAAAGAAAGAAAGAAAGAAAGGAAGAAAGAAAGAAAGAGTAAGAGGGAGAAAGGGAGACAAGGAAGGAGGAAGGAAGGAAGGAAGGAAGGAAGGAAGGAAGGAAGGAAGGAAGAAAGAAAGAAAGGAAGGAAGGAAAAAGAAAGAAATTGTTATATTATTTACCAAATCAAAATCAAATGAAATTCAACCAGTTGGCAAAGAATTAAATGTGTTCTTTAAGAGTTTGAAGGCAGCCTGGTCTACATAGGAAGTTCCAGGCCAGCCAGGGTTACAGAATGAGACACTGTCTTAAACAGGCAAACAAACAAAGAACCGATGCCACCTGCCTAGGCTCTGCCAGGACTCTTGCACAAACTGGAGCCTTTGGAAGGTCTTTCTGAGTCACTGTGGCCAATGCTGAGATGTTACCAGCTCAGGACCATATTGGCAGCTGCTGGCCATGACCCTGTAGTTTTCACACTTGGGCAGTAAAAACAACAGTGGTAACAGTTCACATGTGTGCACAACTCACCACACGCCACGCGTTACTCCAAACACCTCTGGCGTTCATCATGGGGCAACATGAAATTATCTTCTACCCGAATAATTAATATAAAATTATCGAGGTGATATTTTTACATTCCATTTTTCAAACATAGCCCTTGATCTCTATTGTGTGTTTTATAGCTCCGTGGTCACATGTGGCTACTGGCTGCCATATTAGGCAGCCTGGACAGAGACCGTAGATCGTCCCCCAGCATTATACAAAGTACTATTAAAGATAAGCTTCCACCGCTCCTTTGCAACCACCATGGCTCCCTGAACGCTCCTTGTGGAAGACAGACTGAGGGAGCAGAGACGAGGTGGGGGCGGGGCCTCACTGCCTGGAATCTAGCCTAGACTCACAACCTCATCACAAGCAAGCTCCAGTGTCTCTGTGCCTCAGTCTCCCATCTGTATAATGGTTCCCTATAAGAAGGAGCTTAACTGTGTATGAAGCACTTAGCACACCACCTGGGGTGATTATAAACCGTTCTCCAGTACACAGCTCTAACAGGGTTGCTCCTGTTGCTTAGAACCCTTCCGAGACTTTACAGCCAGAGCCTGACCCCTGCCTGCCTCTCCAGCCTCATTTCAAGCTGCTGTCACCTCGAGTATTACTGTCCTGCCTGCTTGCACTTTGGGTCTCTCCTACCCCCACTTGCTCCTCCTCCTTACCCAGAAGACCTAGGGCTATGCGTCCTTCCAGCTTTGGTTGAACGTCACTTCCTCCAGGGAGTTTTCCTTAGTCTCTCTTTTCAGAAGCCTTCGACATGGCTGCATGTTTCCTCACTACACTGGTGCCAGCAGAATTTGAGCATGGGTTGTTGTCCATGCCTAGCCCCTTCCTTGCTAACACCAAAGGGTCGTCACATACCTGCAGAGCACACATTGTACCTCATTTTGTTTCCTAGAGCTAAGCTGGGCGCATTTTAAAACACCTGTTGAATAAACACAGGGATGGGTAATAGGAACACTCCAGTGTAGATTCATTCATTGTCTATTGGTGTATCAGGATTTACCATAGTTTCGGAGCTAAAACGGCACACATAGATCACCTGGCAATGTCTATGGGGCAGGGATTCAGACATAGCTTAGCTGGGGGGTGGGGGGCTCCAACTTATTATGGTCACTCAAGATACTTCACCAGTGTCGTGGCTGGAGTCACACCTGGAAGTCTTACTGGTGAAGAACAGCTACCTAAGCACAGTGGTTAGGGCTTGCTTCCTTATTGGGAGGTTGGACTGAGGGCTCAGTTCCTTTTCAGCTGTTGGGTTAAGTCTCCCCTCAGGATTCTGCCCTGAAGCGTTCTCCATCAGGCTGTCCATGATATACCATCTTTCTATGGAGGCAGTCATCTCTCTGACATTCTCTGCACTCTGTAAGAAAAGCATCTCTACTTTACGGAGTGTCATCATGAAAGCAGCATCCCTTTGTTGCTGCTGGTGATAATTGGCTAGAAACCAGATCAAACTTTTCACCTACCCTGGAGGGAAGAAATCACCTAAGAGCCTGAATGCCAGAAGGTAGGATTATGGAGAACCACTTTGGCTTCTGCCTGCCATGGAAGTTATTAGAGTGGAAAAGCCCCCCTTCCCTTGGCTGTGCTCCCCACTCACTTGGCTGTGCTCCTCATTCATTTGGCAGTGCTCCCCACTTACTTGGCGGTGCTCCCTTCTTCAATGGCAAGAGACTGGCAGATTGTGAAGAAGCCATAACTGGTGTGTACTGGTTATGGGCACATCTATATGTGGAATTTGTCCTGTATGTTCCCTCCTGTGCATTTTATTGTGCTTTATGAGTCTCCGAAGCTCAAAGTTTTTAAAAAATTAGACTAGGCAAGCTATAAATCAGCTCTGAGCATGTTGGGAAAAAAGCCATAATCCACAACTAGCCAGAACTGGGAATCTTCTCCCAGTCCTGTGCGTGGCATTCCCTTGTGTGTGGTTGGCAGTGGGCTGTGATGAAGATGTTTGGTACCAGGAAGCTGCATATCACATTGGTTGGCTTCTCCCCTCCGGAAGATGAATTTCACATTTGCCCTGTTATGTTAGGCTTCCTGTGGGGATACCTTCCCAGAAGCCAAATAGATTTTCAAAACATAAATCCATCAGCATACTTCAATGGGATGAAATAAGTTTCGCTGACGTTTCAAATTAGCTTTTCTTTTCTTAATCTTATCTCCGACACGGTGATTTGTGCTGTAATACACTGCCCGGATCCCAGCCTTCCTGGAATATATGTACCTTTCAAATGCTGCAGGGCAGGGATTTCTTTTGCTAAGTTAAAATTCCATTTTTGTCTTTTCTCAGAAATTACTCTTTCTGCATTATTTCATTCATTTCCTTTCCTCCAGACTGGCTTTCAGTGCCATGATTTGTAATTTAAAAAAAAAATACTAAGACACAAAAATACACTAAACAGAAAATGTCTGCTCAAAGAACATGATAACTCAGTATGATGCTGAGACCAGGCACCCATGAGAGTAGCTTTTGACCCTGGGCAATGCCAGGCCCAAGCAAAGTGCTTTTCTACCTTGTCCTGACCCCTGCCTCCCATGAGCCTCAAGCTCAGGAGCCTTCCAATGAGCATCAAGACCAAATAGCTGCTCAACACAGGAAAGTCACCCTCATCAAGTTCCTGAAGAACTCAACTCTATTCCTAGTGATTTTTGTTCATGATGAAGTTTGGTTGTTTGGCTTCCCTCATCTCAAGAATGTGTATAATCTAAGATGCTTATTTAAAAATTGGCCTTGGTCAGAGGTTGAGGGAGGGGATTGGCATGAACTTGAAGCCAGCCTGGATCATATAGTGGATTTTTGGCCATTCTTGGTGGACAGGAGAGAAATTGTTGACCTTGGCAATGCATGACCTTTCTAGTTGTCGTACCTGTCCTCTTTTGATAAAGCAAGGCTGGCATTCTCTGTTTGCTGATCTTCTGTTCAGCTGTCACCACCTGAGAATTTCCAAATGTCTCCTTCAGACTAATGTGGTAGCTCATAGAGAGTTGTTTTGACATGAAGACACAAAGCTACGAGGCCAGAAAACATTGAAATTCTGTCCTCTAATCCTGTGGAAATCTCCACTCTTGTTGTTTGAGGCAGAGTCTTACAGAGCTCAGGATGGTCTCAGACTATTTAACCTTTATCTCCTGATCCTCCTGTCAGGACCTCCTCAGTGCTGGGATTACAAGCATGTACTACCACACTAGATTTATAATATGCATTCTTTACTGAGTACCTGTGCTGACCCAGACCCTTTTACTGACTAAGTTCTGTGTGGAATCCACTGTGTGGCTTAGCTGAACTTCTTCCTCTGTGTAAAAGGGGAACTATGGAAGTTGTTGGGAGACACTGAGATTGAATATATATATATATATCACTCAGCAGAATTCTTGGCATACAGTACACCAGTATAGCACTAGCCACAGTCATACCTAAAATAATTTTCCCTGCTGTGTCACACACTGTGGTGTACAGCTTCAGCACACCCTGCCCTGGCACTTGAGCCACTGAATCACTTCTGCCCCCTGGTTCTGCACACATTTATATCTCTACAGGAGAAATGAGTCATCTTGTAGTTACTGAACAGCCAGACACAAATACACAAAGAACCATGTGCTCCTACCTGAGATAGTACATGAGCCACAGTTCTCCTGGGTTCCACAGCCTCGTCAGTAACCATCCTCTGATATTTCCAAGATGATGGTATTTTGGAAAAATTCCTGGCCTGGATACCATTCTGAACGGTAACAGCATGTGAGTTTGGGTTTTACCATAGGTAATAACTCATAAGAAACAAAGAAGATGGAATGTCTGGATGTCTGGAGAACTTTTACAGGCATCTAACACATGCAGAAGTGCTAGGAGGTGGGATCCTAGACAGTACACAAGTGTCAAGACTGCAGAGGCTTTGTGGACAGAGCAGAGTTTTAAGCCCAGTCTTCACTGAATTCGCTACTAGGCCTGAGTTTGTATTGCTTTTGCCTTTATACAGATAGACATATCTCTGTAGAACTCCATATGTATAATACGCATTTTTACCTTACTGTCCTGTGCACAGACTGACCTAATTTGTTTCGTTTCAGGTGGTAGACCTCAGAAACAATGCACTGACCACTCTTATGCCAATCGTGACCATTGCTCTAGAATTGCCCCACCTGGAACTTGGCTTGGCTGATAACCCGTGGCAATGTGGTGAGAGCAACACCAGCTTCCAGAACATCACCTCCGCATCCTGGAGGGAAATGTGGAATGCCGTCTGCAACGTGTCTGTGGGTAAGCAAGAGGCATTCCCTTTTTCTTTCTTTCTGATATGGTTTCATTTTGACCTGGGGAGTGAATATAAGAAGGCGGTCTCCTTAAATGTAGTGACAGTCTCTAGAAAGGGCAAGGATGCTGATACCTACCTGTCTTAGTCATCGTTCTATTGTTCTGAAGAGACACCATGACCTCAGCAACTCTGACGATGGAAAGCATTTCACTGGGGTTGGTTTACAGTCAATTATCATTAAGGTGGGAACCATGTTGGTGTGCAGACAGACAAGGTGCTGGGGAAGTTGCTGAGAGTTCTAGTAGGCAGCAAGAACAGAATGCCACACTGGGCCTGGCTTGAGCATCTGAGAGCTCATCCTGCCCCCAGTGACACACTTCCTTCAACAAGGACACACCTCCTAAGAGTGCCACTCTCTATGAACCTATGGCAGTCATTTTCTTTCAAACCACCACACCGCCCCAGTCAGCACAGGGCTGGGTCACAGGATAATCCCTGTTTCCCTTGGCTTCTGATGGTTTTCTTCACAGGGTCAAAGAAACACTCAAATGAACCAGTTCTTTAGCTAGAAAAGAAATTTTGCCTAGAAGCTTCTAGAATATCACAAGTTCATCCCAATTCTTAATGCTTGATTAAAGAAATGGCTTTAAAGTCTGAAACATTATCCCAAATGCCTACTAACCTCTACAGTCTGGCCTCTGTGTACAGAACACATGCACACAGATTTAAGAAGTAAAGTTTCCTTTGATCTGATTCTCATCCCTTTCCCTTGAGCAGATTATACCACGGAGGCAGGACAAACTGGGAAGGGTTTATCCCCCTGTTACACTAACTATCCTGAAAACTAGATTTATGACAGACAAAAAACCCTTGACTCTGACCTATCTGGGTCTGTCATTAGAGCAGACCATAGCTATGGATTAGAAGACATTCATGAAGAGCAGAGGAAGTGCCCAGCCAGGATTGGCATTCTGAGCGTAGAAGACAAAGCTGGATATTTTACTGTTTATCAGAACTGGGGAAAAGTTATAATACTAATACTACTACAAGCCTATAGCAAATAAGGCACGAGGATAAGGCAGGTGCTATATAGGGTTAATAAAATGTTCTAGCAAGTGCAAAATAGTTGAGAGAGTGGAGGAAGGAGAAGTCCTCTTATCCTGCTTCTTCCTCTATGGGCATCAGTCATGCAGGAAGCCAGAAACAACCTCCTGGGCCCATGAGTAGCAGGCTTATGTCTCACAATCTTATAAAAATGTATATAGAGCCCTATGCACACTGTGGGCATTGAACAAGAATGAATGAATGCATGAATGAATGAATGAATGAATGCATGAATACATGAATACATAAATAAATACATGAATGAACAAAATTACTTTTCATCTGAAATATAGCTAGATAGAGATTAAGGAGGGTTCACAAAAGTTCTGAAAGCCTGGGGACATTCCAACATCTCATCAGTGTGTTTTTCTATCTCCCTCTTGCAGAGAAGGAGAAGCCATATGTGGAGACTCCTCATATCAGAATTTCCAGGGATACACATCTTCCTCGCTCTCCTCCAAGTCACTTGAAAAGCCTTGTCCAGAGCAAAGCAGAGTGGCCCCAGGCAGGAATGGACATGCACCTTTCTACTCTGGGGAAGGAGGCACAGGTTGGTTCTGGTGATCTCAAAGGGATGTGGCCACAATCCCTGACAGAACTCAGAGACTCCCAGGATGAACATGTCATTGGCAGAGATGGTCACAAACCCCCAGACCTTGCCTTGGCCATCTGCCTGTCAGTGCTCATCACGTTTGTGGTAGCTTTCTGGATGGGGGTTTTCGCAAGGCCCTATATGGACCGATTACGATTACAATTACAATTACGGCAACAAAGACGCTTGAACAAAAGGCATGGCTCAGATAATGCCTACTCAAACGAGGGCTTCCATGACAACATTGAAGGTGCCCAACACCAAGGGACAGATCTACACCAAACTACCCACCACCTAAATCTTTCTGAGAACCAGAACCCTTCCTGGATGACAGAGCCAATCCCACGCGGTGCTGTCCTATCAGAACGTATGCTGGGAAGCAATGGAATGGACCTCGGTAGTCAGCAGAGCCCAGAGCAATTTGAGGACAGCAGTGAGTCAAGAAGTGAAGATGGTGACATGTTTCCAAATGGCCACGTAGCCCATTCTGCGCTCCATGGACTTCCAAACGCTGATGCTCACAAGCCAATTTCACCAGTGCGGGATGACCATGCTGTTCTTGAAGAATCACATTATGACATGGTGGCTCCAGGATATTCTCTCATTGATAATGTGATGGATAGGTCTTCCATCACTAGCCCTCTGGGAACTTTCACCAGCTCTACCAATAGTGGGCAGGATGAATTCTACCCGTCACAGCCAAGAGATGTTGTGAATTCCTTCTCCAAACCTCTAGCACATACACACACTCAAGAGGCTGAAGAGAGTATGGGAAAGGGGTGCCCTGAACCTTTGGGAGCCATGGGCTCACAGGTGGAATCTTCTGAGGAAAGGCACGTGAACAATTCCATTAGGGAGCTGGCCACACAGCAGCCAGGCTTCCAGGAAGCTGATGCTAAGGAAAGACTTTCCCATGTCTACAGTGAGGTCCTATACAATGACCCACCCTCGCTTATGCCAAGATGGGGCAGTGGCCATTATGTCACCCCTGCTACTGAGGAGCCTGTGGAAAGAGATGCTCCTTTTGACCGTCATTATGACTTGGTGACCAACTACGAGTCTGATTCCGATGAGGGCTCTTTGTTTACCCTTAGTTCTGAGGGTTCTGAGGACACACGGAGCTTGGTTGAAGAACAGGCATCTGTGGAGAATGGTGGGGCCAGCTATCCCCTCCCAAGCAGGAACTTGGGGGAATACGAGGACAGTGTGACATCAGCAGAAAGTGTTGAGGACATCACATCACAAAGGATTCTAGAGAAATGTGAAGCGCAGGAAGCTCACCTTGGGAACACTCTCACTTCTGGTCTAGACCCTTGTGTGTATGAGACTCATCTGGAAAATGACCCTAGCTCCCCTGACCCTGGGACTATATCAACATGGCCCCAACCCCCAGGACGTAAGCTATTACATCATGAGACTCTAGGTACAATTATATATGATGACATAGGACCCCAGTATGAGGCAGTAGACTGGCGCTACTCCCTGCGAGACCTGGAATTCTCAAATGTAGATAGTTCGCCATCACCACCATATTCTGATCAAGATCTCTCAGATCCTGAGGAGCACACCAAAGAAAAGTAAACATTGATCCATGGCACCTTTCAAGGCCGGGAGACAGAGCTCTGTTGGTGGAGTATTTGCTCACCATGTACAAACCCCTGGGTACAAACCACAGCACTGTATAAATTGGGCACACGGGCACATACTGTCAGCCCAACCCTTGGGAGGCAGAGGCAGGAAACAGGCATGAGACTGAAACAGCTTTTGCGGGGTAGATGATGTAATGTCCTAGCAAATGTGGGCTCTATTGCTCCAACAGTCAGCTCATGAGAGATGTCAGCTCTACAAATGACAAGACCCAGTCTCCCACTCAGATTCTAGGATCACATCCTCAACTCCAGTTGCCCAAATCTGCATGGTTATGCTGGAACCGAAAAATCATAATATTTCTTCACAAACATGTGCTCCAAAATTCATTTTCTTAGTCAACAGTGTCACAGTGTCAACCCAGTCAATCCAGTAAACCCATTAGCAGAGTTTAGTCTTGTCTTCTCTTTTATTTCCTACATCTGCATAGCCTCTAACCCAGTGGTTCTCAACCTTCCTAATGCCGTGACACTTTAATACAGCTCCTCATGTTGTGGTGGCCCCCAACTGTAAGCTTAGATTTTTCAAGACGTACTTGATTTGGGGTTCTTAAACACTTCAACCTCCCTTCTAGCCCACCAACCAGAGATAGTGGAGAAAGAAGGATAATAGGAAAGGGGGGTTGTAGACCTGTTTAGAAGTAGTTCTTTGGGGCAATTCCAATCTTTGTTGTCAGGATATCAGCAATCCAGTCCAATAACCAACACAAAACGAATCAGCAACAGCAGCTCGATCTGGCAGAAACCGCCATGCTCTGCAGAATCAGCCAGAGTCAGCAGAAGCAGCAAGAATCCGCTGGAATACCACAAGAAGTTCTTTAGCGTGTAGCAATGCAAGAACATCCCCTCGCTGTTTGTGGAGTTGTATTTATATTTTTTCTAAACATCACATACCTTCTCAAATGTCTACTCCAACAAAACAGCAAATGCCCTCTCAAAAGAGTTTCCAGGAAAACATCATGGACCCTCTCACAAGACAGCTTCCAAAAAGACATAACATGACAAAACTGAGTTAAAAAAAAAAAAACAGAAGTTTCCACTTCATCCAACCATAAAGTTACCTAATTATTACTTCATATTGTAAGTCATAATGTAAATATCTGATATGCAGGACATTTGGTATTCAACCCTGTGAAAAGTCATTCAACATCCCTGAAGGGGTCATGACCCACAAGTTGAGAACCACTGTTTTGTGTTTGGCCCACACAAGTGTAGTGTGAGTTCTTGGCTGTCTGTGTGAGGAGACACTTGGCATGCAGTCTGGATCTGGATAGACAATTTGCATTGAATTAGGGTTTGCACGGAAAATGAAAAGTAATGGAGTTTGGAGGAAGGGCGCAGAGAGTCTCCAGTTCACCTCATGGCATCGCTGCTAGTCCTCCAGGACCTCTCTCCTCAACAACTCTTGCAAAGGCTCAGGCCTTGACCCTCTTGCCTTCTCCCCTGGCTCCGACTCCTCCGTGAGAGTTCTCACATCTCTGGGCTTTAGCCACCATACCCTCTCTGCTAGCATTTCTTACTTCTGTAACTCTAGCTCTGAAATCTGTTCTAGGTTTTATGCTCCCATCCAGGTGCCTATCCAATTTCAAGGTGATCGTATTCACACTGAAGCTTTGTCTCGCCCCCAGTCACTACCAAATCTGGTCCTTCACACCCTTATCGCACCATTCAGACAACGGCTCCATCCAGATACCTAAGGATTACCCTGTTAACATTTCTCTCCATGATCCCCATAGCTAACTTATTTGTCATCAGGTACAAACAGTTCAGATGCTAAATATCTGTCGTGTCTGTTCCATCTTCCCTGTCCTTTCTGCCAGAACTTCAGCCTGCACTTTGTCAGTCCCACCAGATCACAACAGCATACAAACTGCCTCCTACAAACTCTGTATTAGCAGAGAGTTTCCAAAGAAATAGAATCTACAGGATACCTTGAGATACGTAAGGAAAGATTTACTGTGGGAAAACAACACACATGAGGACAGAAACACAGAAGTCCCTTGATCTGATCTTCCCAAGCTGGTGCCCATGTAAGCCACCATCCCAGAACCATCCAAAAAATGAAAGTTAAGGATAGGTGGATCTGATGTTATGAATCCCAGTCTGAATCCAAAGCCTTAAGAACCAGGATCACTGATGTCCAAGTGAAGTAGAGAAATGGTTGTCCCTCGGCATGATGAAAACATAGTCTCAAGTGGGCTTAACTCATTGGTCAGGGTCACAGGCACCAAAACCTCAACCAAATCAGTGATATTCCAGGTTCTTTGTATTGCAAATCCAAAATTTCACAGATAATGAAGGTAACTTTAAGGGGTTTTATTTATAGCGAGAGAGCAAGTATGAAAAGTAGAAAGTCTCAGGGTCTCAGGAGAAAGTTGCCTCTGAGGGGCTTTGTTGAAGAACCAATGAGACTTTTGACTAAAGAAGTAAACAAGTCTGAAATGACTGGGTTGAGAAATAAGGAGAGATGGCCTGGTCATCCCAGTCAGTCCAACCACAGTTCCTCACGGAATGTCCATGTGCCTGCCTCTCCATTCTTGTGACTGGACTAAGCTTCTGGCACAAGTCTTCAAGGTCCAGTGAAGTACCTCTTCATGCATAGCTTCCAGACAGCTGTGTTCTATTGCTATGCAACAGAAGAAAAAGATTAAATGCATACATACATGAATAACCTAGGACATGAACCAAACCAATGCCTCCTGGACAAACATTTCTGACATTTCCAGTCAGATCAGAATAGTCATAGACTCACGAGAGTTGCTGGCTCCTGGTCAGGAGAGCGCAGGTTGATTTTGGAGGTCCCATCCTAACCATCTGTCAAGTTTCTTTTTTCCTCATCACAAGGGCGAAAAGATGGAAACTCCAGCCCAAGAAGCGAAGGCTACTCCCTCTTTCCTCTGCCTTGATCTTCTTCCTGGGCCTTTGGTGGACTGGATGATGCTACCACATGAGGGTAGTGTTCTTCACTAGGTCTACTGAGTCAGTGCTAATCTTTTCCAGAGACAGCCACTAGGCACATACAAAGGTAGAGCTACCTGAACATCCATCCCTTAGTCCTCAAAACATAAAATCTACCACCATACTCTCCCTCCTTCCTCCCTCACAGTGCAGACAGCATGGCTGCTGAGATGCAGATACGACCACGGAAGCTTTCCCTCCTGCCTGTTTCTATGAAACTCCAACCTAACTCTGTTTCTGGACCTCTGTCCATGTCACATCAGCCCCAGCTCCTCTTTCTGAACCCCCCAAAGGAGCCTCCTTTAGCTGACTAGCATCTACACAGGGTAGCTTTCTTGTTACCTCCTTGGGGAACTCTTCGACCCTAGAGTTAGTTAGATTCCCCTACTACAACCCTCTTTACACATCACTAGTTTTCACAAAGAAGGCATGTAGCGTGTGTACAGTTAAATGATTGTACCATCATCAGCCTAATGTTTGCCCCTTTTGTACTAAAAGCTTCATGAGAAGAATAACAACAACAACAAACCCCCACATATCTGTCTCGCTGAGACTTCACCCTTAGTAGGTTCTTAATATATGCATTTATTCAATAAATCATGAATGAGCAGTCTCTGGAGTACAGTCCAGGGAATTCCATGATCGGGCCCCATTTCTCATACAGCTTGCTTATTCTTTCCCTTTATCCTGCCTGCTTATGACAACTTGAACCAAGCCGGCCAATCATACGAATCCTCATGCTTACAAACACCGGCCTGTGTCATGTCACGGGCTGAGCTGTGTTGCAGCCTACTTGTGTTCATTGTCTGGCGTTTCCAACACCAGCATCTATCTGTCTACGCATTCAAGACTCCATTAAAGGCACATCTCTTCCATACGTCTTTTCATCCTCATTCCACCCAGGTAGAAATGACCACTTCATCCCCTACTAGGGCCACCATAGTATCATTCATCTTGTGGAAGCAACAAGACAATATGGCTTGGTTGGGACCCACTAGACTCTTCTATTAGCCAGTCTCCAACTCTTGGTGGATATTGAATGTCCACTGGGGTTTCAAACTTTTTGTGTCCCAGAACCAAAAAACCTAGACAGAGACACATGGGTCGTGGCAGAAGCAAAGGGAGTTTATGGAGAAGCAATGTGCATCAGGGAGCAGAAAGGGGCCAGGGCTGGGAGGAAGTTTATAGGTTTGGTGTCAAACACTGTACAAACTGCTGTGAACTTTTATATCCCAGGTTTTGGGGTCATCCACACAGCGTGGGCCTCTTCTGTTCATGCTCTATTTGTTACATGTTGGCCCTCGTGGCAAAGAGCCTCCAGTCTCTGTGCCAACTGTTCCTTTAATATGCTAATGTTGACCTCACTCACCAAGCTATTCCCCTGCCTCACAAAAGTTGGGTAGGATTCAGCTTCAGTGTGGAATCAAAGAGGATGACTGTCATCTCTGAGCCGGCACTTATTCATAAGGTGAAATCCTGCTTTCCGTCCGAGAAGCTCATAGAAAAGTGTACATGGGGCTTTGTCTCTATTTATTTGTTCTCTTGGGTTTTTTCCAACTTCCAAAAAGAGCTCTTGTGGTTTAGCAGAACTAGTGCGGACACCACAGCTCAGCAGCCCAATTCTTTTGTGAAAACACATTTAACCCCCTCTCAGTGTGCCTGCTGTCAGCTTGGCCAGGGTTGGAAGCCTGCAATTCCAGATTTTGACACTCTCAAATCTTGGCTTGAGTTCTGTGGAGCCCTCTCCCTCGGCTTCTCCTCTGTTTATTTAGTCTGAGATTATGTCTCCAGTTCTGTTATTCCCCAGATGACTTTTAAACGGTTTGATTTGATTCAGATCGCCCTTTTGCATTTCTAGAGCAGAATTTTATTATAACAAATTCTAACAAATATATATTGTTTTATATATATAAATATTTAACAAGTAATATAACAAATATATTTTTATTCTGACATATTTTCCTCAGACTTACAGCTCCATACAAGCATGTATTAACCCAAGAAAAGCTTTAAAGAAAAATCCCTGGTATGATTTACCTTCCTCTGTTTCCAAAACCATTAAATAAATACGTCTTGGCATGGGCTGAAAGCCCAAACATGAAGCACAGCAGTCTCAGTCTCTTTAAAGACCAGCAGGTGTCATTAATCACTTGTCCTTTACTGTCACCTCCCAGTGAAGTCCCTTGGGTACCTGATTGACAGCATTTTGTCCTCATCCTCTAGTAAGGTACCAGGTGTGAGGTCTGGGGCTCCATGGTTCTTCTAACGAGCCGTTGTTTTGAGTGAACGTATAGGTCCAGAGCAAACTCACTGGAATAACAAGGATAACCAGAAAACGCTACAGAAAACACAAAATAGTAAGTAAGTGCAAGCCAGCAGACACTCACACATTCCTGGTCTATTTAAAATATAAACCCCACTCTTCTTTGGGCTACAGGCTATCCTTGATGCACTTTCAGACCAAAGGAGACAAAGCAGGTGGGTTAGAAGTTCCCACACATTATGAATAAAAAGATTTGATGAGGGCCAGTGGTGCTTATAGTAGACTCTGCTGCCAAATAGAGACAAATGTCAGGCTTACACCCCCTGGTCTCAGAAGCCCATCTGCTAACACGAAAGGGAGAGAGGGCCCTATCAGTTCATTTTCTGGGAGTCTCATATTTCGTATTCTAGAAATTCAGAAAAAGACCTATAGCTAACTAAATCCCACTTTTGCACAACCCTTGTCCAGATCTTATGTCGAGATGCCCACTTAAATGTTTCTCTACTAGCTCAAAATTCCAGGCAATGTGGGCAGCAACGAGATTACTGTATCTTAGGGCTTTGCAGACTCTCAGCCTAGCAAATGACAAATATTCTTTAGTCACCACAGCCAAGGACACAGACAAGAAATCAGCTCAGTCTTTGATTATTTCACCTGCCTCTGTGTGTGTGTGTGTGTGTGTGTGTATATGCATGTGTGCGTGTATGAATGTGTATATGCATGTGTGTATGTGTGTGTGTGTGTGTGCGCGCGTGCGCGTGCGCACTCATGCACACGTGCATTTGGAGGACTAAATGTTAATAACATCCAACCTGGATGTAAGTCTTGTTATTTAAAAGGAAAATTCTCATTATTTTCCTTTGGCTATCACTACTGACTGCTCAACATAATTTTAATTCGCCATCATTTTTGTTTTATTTTTAGATGTTCAAATGTTCACAAATGGACCCATAGGCGCCCCTTCCCCCCACTACCTTAAGCTATTTTCTGTGTCTCTCTCTGTTATTCCTGAAGTATTATTGCTTTTCGGTAATGAATATTTCAGTGCAGTCCAGACTGTTCCTCAAGAATGCAAATTGCTCTCGCTCCAGGGAGCTCTGCTTTCTTTTAGTGGAGAATAATGACTTGGGTTTTTCTTCTGTGAAATTTGCATCACTGAAAAGGCTCACATTTTGTAAATCACACACAAGCCAAGGGTAGACCAAGATGTGGCCTCAGAAGCAGAGTGCTAAGCAAAAGTCACTGGTCCCTTGGAAATCACTGGGACTACCCCAGCAGGCTAGAGGATGAACCCATAGTTTTAAAATCCACAACAGCAGCAGTGGGGGAGGTGGCCCAGTCAGTAAAATGCTTTCTGCACACGCCTGCCTGCAATTCCAGTGCTGGGCAGGAAGGACAGAAGGGTCCCTGGGTCTTGCTGGTCAGCCAGTATAGAGGAAATGGTGAGTTCCAGGCTCAAAGAGAAATCACCTCAAAAGGAAAGATGGAAAACAATCAAGGGAGTTGCCAGATGTCAACCTCTGGCCAACACACACACACACACGAACACACCATGTTCACATAAACCATTGAATGGAATACTGACACCATTGGAGCAAACCTGTGAGATGCCAGGACAATGTACACTGAAGGACTCAGTCTAGGAACTCCATAGACTCGAGACCCAAAAGTGGCCTGCCATGGATGTGTATGTCTCGTGTGTCGCTGTGGGCTTCCTTGGGGCTTTTTATACCCGTTCCTGAGCTAATTAACATTATGAAAACACACTTATGACGCTACCAGCCTCTCGCCTCTCTGCATGTAAAGCATGTCTGCTCTTCCTGATCCCGAGTCTGAAATGACCTGCTCTGACCAACGGACAACAAATGCAGTGACATCGCAGGGCTTCTGCAAATATCAGGAGATGCTTTGCAGCCTTGGCTGGGTATCTTGGAATGTTCTGGATGAAACCAGCCACCATGCAAGGGGTCATAAGACCCTAAGACAACCAAGCTATAAAGAAGTGCAAATGAATCCACTGCTGGGGGTGAGGGATGTAAAGAGGGCACGCCTCACCAGCTGGCAATTGATCCAGACAGCCTGACTTGAGTACTGTTGGAGATTGGTTCTAATGCTTTGATTCAATCGGGAATCCACATGCCCAAATGCTAAAGGTCCTTGTCCCCAACTGGTGTTTGATCAATCAATAAAGATACCAATGGCTAATGACTGGGCATGGGGCAGGACATTTATAGTTGTGTGGGCAAGGACACAGAGAGGAATGAGGGAGATTCACAATGACTGGGGAAGAAGAACGGGACACAGTAGCAGCAGGAGATAAAGCCAACCAACCAAGTGAGATTTTGAGTAAGTGGCCACTTCCCAGATTGGGCCTGAGGTAGCAGGGGAAGGTTTAGGAGTGTCCAGCCTTTGAGGTAGTCAAGGCGTTTAAAAATAAGCTAGCGTGTGTGTGTGTGTGTGTGTGTGTGTGTGTGTGTGTGTGTGTTTCATTCATGGATCCAAAGATAGCTCCTTGGCAGGTACGTGCATGTGATTCTCCAGGAGCCAAAGCAGTGTAGCCAAACCTCACCGCAATGGGGTACCCTACATTTAATTATGACAATGGTTTCCGCCATGGCCACAGCTGACTATAAATATGATAAGGTTTATATTAAGAGTGAAGTAGCTCATTGTCTGTGTAAAACACAGTTCTCACCTCAAAGGGAATAAGAGGTAGTTTATCCTGAGTCAAATGTAAGCGACTATGGCCCAGGGTCCCAGATTCATGTCCCTCCAGACAGCATGTGGAAGTGTTACACAAACTTTTACAGTCACAGAAGAAAAGAAAGTCATAGATCGAGGTATATGTCAAACACTCTGGATGGTACATCTGTCAGCTTACAGCAAAGAAGGGAATTCCTGTATGGATTTCAGATGTTGGCTGAGAGCCTGCTTAGCTTTGCAGTTGGTGGCCTGCTACGCTAATCCATTCCTTTACCTAATTGTCAGAAGGATGTTAGATACAGAGGGGCATGAGGAATGGCTACTAAAGATAGTCCCGAAGATTCTGGATGTGCAATGTTGGTCTTCCCACAGTCGTGAAGTTCTGTTGAGGCAATCAGCTTTGTGGAATCTTCAAAGTAAATGCGGCTTCCTTTTTTATTTTTCCTTCTCGGAACTTAGGTTTGCATCATCAGCCTCCAAGCTCTGAGAAACAACAGCGAGTCACTGGAGCTGCTTGGTTTGTTTACACACAGTTAACCAGAAAATAGATCAACATTTTTCCAGTTGATCTTAATTGTCAGCTTGACTAGGCTGGGAGTCACCGTGGAGCTTGGCGAGACACATCTCAAACCTGTGATGTGTCTGTGGAAGCATCTCTAGGGACAAGTCAGTCACCGGTCCTGAGGGCTCTGACCTCGTGCCTGGACTTCTCTCACGATGGATTGAATTACCTTGGCATTGTTGAGAGAAGGGAAAGATGAGAGTGGGATCTTGATGGAGTCAGCAAGCCATTGGGGGTTCATCCTCGAGTTTAGAGCTTCCCCTGATCATTTCTGCGCTCTTCCCCTGTACTTCCCATTACAATGTGAGACGGTCTACTCTTACCGCCATGGTAGACTGAGCCTTCTAAGACCATGAGCCAAAACAAATCCTCCATGCTTCTTTGTTGTTTACACCAGGTATTTTATTGAAGACATGAGGAAAAGTAAATATATGTAAATATACAGTGCTAATTATTAAAATCAGGTATGAGGGTACAATAGCCTCGAGTGCTGAGTTGGGGGCTGGGGTAAGACAGGGGTACAGCTAGAAATGATCTCTTTGGTATGCACGAGTGCCCATTAATATTTATTTATTAAGTTTGGTCTCAGGTTTGTTCTGTGATATACCTAATACAAACTTCAGTTTCCATCCTAGACCTTGATTTTAATTCCCTCTCTTTTACAATTCACTGACTCAAGGTAAGTGAAGGCTCCTGTAAAGTGTGGCAGCTCCCACCGAGCCTTCCGCAAGGCTGCTGAGCTGATTAGAACTTCACTGTGGAGAGGTAACAATGTTGCGTGCCCAGAGCCACTTTACCTGGGAGCATCTTTAGACCTTTGAATAGTCAATGAGTGCCCTCTTCTGTATATGGCATAGCATCTTTGTAACCATTAGGTAAATCCTTTGGAATGCATAAACAGACCCCTAGTTTCTAATCAAGCAATGGACTAAGAATGCTGTCAGATAGAATCTGATGCCTATAGTGGGGTGGACTCGTATTGAACGAGAGCTGTGCTGTCTAATTTTATGACAACTTGACACAAGTTAGAGTCATGTGAGAGGAAGAAACCTCAACTGAGAAAATCCCTCCATACTATCTACTGTAGGCAGCCTATGGGACATTTTCTTAATTGGTGATTGATGGAAGAGGGCGCAGCTCATTATAGGGGGAGAGGTTCATCCCTGGGCTGGTGGTCCTGGATTCTATTAAAAAAATAAAAGCAACGGGGAGCAAGACAGTAAACAGCACCCCTCCATGGCCCTCAGGTCCTGCCTTCAAGTTCCTGCCCGGCTTGAGTTCCTTCCCTGACTTCTTCAGTGATGGGCTGTGTTGTGGAAGAGTAATAGTAATGAATCTTTCTTCCCCAGTTGCTTTTGATAGTGCTGATCCCTCATAGGAAAAGAAATCCTAAGACAGGCTACACTGGCCAAAGTTTTCCCAGGACCAGTAACACAGGTACTTAGAAACCACTGAAGCTGTGGTCCAGGGGGCCTCAGATACTGCTCTCGTTAGCAGTTGACCTTGGCATTAGCCATGTGATGCTGGTTTTCTAGGTATTTAGGGAGAATTACAAGACTATGAGAGATGCAGGCAACATGTGACAAGGTTAAGTCCCTGCAGCTGGGACGCATGAAGCTATGAGGTTGAAGATGCCGGTAATGTGGATGTCTGAGGAGGGACACCATGGGCAATAAGTAGAGTCAAGCAGGATGGAGACCATGGGAAGCAGGGCTGTGCAGACTCACTGAATCTCATCCTGCCAGCACGAGCCCCAACAATGGGGATGGAGTTACAGTATTTAACGTCTATGCTCTGGGTTTGGGTCTTGCTTTGTTTCAATCCTTCTTTCCTTGCCTCCCATCTTTCCTTATAAAATAAATAAATAAATAAATAAATAAATAAATAAATATCTTTTTTCCTCCCAGCCCCTGATCCCAGAATGACAACTCTTGTGACTAATTATTCATTAATAAATGGCTAGGCCATAAACTTCAGCTTTTTTCTCTGACTTATTCTTAATTTATTATCCCTTTATTCTAACCTGGGTTCAGCTACGTGGATGGTTTCTTCTCCTTGGCTTCTTACATCCATCTCCTTAGAGTTCTTGGTGTGAATCAATTCCTAACCTGAATGTATCTACCTGCTAGTCAGTTACTTCTCCTTCAGCACCCATCTGCTTCTTTCTCAGTGTCTGGGTGGCCAATCTCTTACCTCTTACTATTTCCAAGAATCCCCCACCCCCACCCCTTGCTGGATGTCCTACCTCCCATTTCCTGTCTCAGCTCATTGGCCATAAGGTTTTCTTATTGACAGGTGATGCTTTTGAGAGGTCCTCTTTACACCTCCTCTTTAGGATGAGGGTATTTACGTTCTGACATTATATTTTAGAAGTATTTTTATAGAGACCCATTGCTAAAAATTTTGTCTTAAGACTCAGTAGAAACTGAATCAGGATTTTTTTCCAGAAATATCAGAGCAGGTTTTGAAGATAGCCTAAATGTATTCCACATTATGAGATGACTAGGAGCCTTTGGTGACTGGAGGTCAGATGGATTATGATTTGAATACAGAATGTGTCCCTTGTGCTTTTGAATGCTTATTCTCCAGATATCAGTGCTCTTTGAGAAGGCTATGGGAACAGAAAGTCTAGAAGTAGGTCACTAGAGGTGTACCTTTGAAAGTTCATCAGGTCCCCAGTCCCCTTGATCTCTGCTTCTCATTTGTGATGTGATGAAGATGGTTCTCCACCCCCGCTTCTGTTGTCATAGCCTGATGCCAAAATGCCAATAACCAGAGGCTGAACTTCTGAAACCAAGAACCAAAGTAACTCAGACTCGTCACTGGTTTCCATCTGGGTTTTTGGTTACAGCAATGAAAAAGTAACTTAATTCAGACACAAAGGTATCAGTAAAACCTGCCCCTCTTCTCTAGGATATCCTATGCTATACCCAGAAAGGATGAAAAACATTGAAGCTGGGTGTGCGGCGCTGGTTCTTGTGCCTTCCAGAACTGTATGGATATTCTTTATATAGTGAGTTTAACCTGTCATCCTGGAACCAGTAAGGTGACACTTAGACCACTGTAATCTGTGTTCTGCAGCATCTATATATGAAAAGCACTGGGCTTCTGGCTGTCTTTTTTTTATCAACGATGTATAGGGGAAGAGAAAGTGCTTAATTGAGAACATG
>NW_021604791.1:9373725-9385983 GCF_004785775.1 Grammomys surdaster
AGGCAGATGGTCCTAGGTTGTATAGGAAAGCAGGCTGAGCAAGCCATGAGGAGTAAGCAGTGCTCCTCTGTGGTCTCTGTTTCAGTTCTTGCCTCCAGGTTCCTGCCTTGACTTCCTAGTTTCTGCTCTGATGCCCATCCGATCCCCAGTGGTGGGAAGTGATCCACCACTTAAAAGTTAAGTCAAGTAAATAAGCTCTTTCTTTCCTCCCCAAGGTGATTCCAGGTAGTATCTTATCACAGCGCTAGAAACCAATGACTAAGAATAGGGTCGAGTTGGATAATAGATCGAGTTGGATACCTTTCTCTTACCTACTGAACTCTAATGCCACATCTGGATCCAAACTCAAGGAAACAGAGTTTCATGGAATCTTGCCTGTGACTCATTCCTTTCAACTGAAGAGTTGATTACTCGGATTTACTGAAAAGTGGCTACATTGTTGCTTTTTAAGTAGACAAGGGGAGCCTACAGAACTTCCTCAGAGGTTACATTGTCTCTTTAAGTAGACAAAGATTGCCTGCAGAATGTCCTCCAACACCGTGGTCATTAACCCCCTTATCATAACACATTTAGTAAAGAGTGGGCAGGAAGAATAGGCCCAGGAGTTCCCAAAATTATCAAACTATGGCTTGGCATAGAGGTTAGAAATGCTTCCAAAGTCAGATGAAAAGTTCCAGATAGATAGATAGATAGATAGATAGATAGATAGATAGATAGATATAGAGATGGCCACTTATTAGTACTTGACATTTTCTATAAGTTCTTTATTTTCATGTGATATTAACCCTTCCTCTACAAGAGACATCCTTAATAATACCAAGTGTAAATATTGCTGTCATTTTTATATCTCAGTAATTAATTTTTTACCTATATGCACCTATGAAGAAAACCTAAAGTTATACCTTCACTGACTGTGAATGTATTATGATAAAATATTGTTTATATTCTAGAAAAAAATCTTGCTGGACCGCACAGTCAGAGTTAATAATACACCTTGAGGTCACTGAAGGTTGCTCTCCTATGTAATCGGCCTGTTTGTTTGACCTTCCTTGACGAGGAAAAAGGAACAACCAGCCTTTCTTGCCCTGAATTTTCCATGTTAACACTTTTACAGGCTAATCTAATGTCTAGCTGGGATCTTAAATCATGTGTGATTCTTTGCCTCTGGACCAAGAGTAATGCATGTGTGTGTTTGAATGAGTGTTATGATCATCATTTGCTGAGAACAGCAAATATAGGTCGAAAACAATCTTATAAAATAAATATCCACCATAAATGCTGAGTGCAACATACAGGCATTTCTTGATAAACAGTGTTGTTTGTGATACTGTCTGTTATTTAGGTCAGTTGTGGTCAGCTGCAGTCAGTAACTGAATCCCTTGTTTGAAAAAAAAAATCATTGAAATAGTTCTGGAAAGTATTCTGCCTCCCTTCCTTACTCGATGCTTCCTGTACTCTTCACTAAAATAAAAGCCTTTGTTAGTGACAGCCACAGAGGGACAGTGTCGCTCAACAGCCTCCAGGCAGACACAGATTCAGACTCATAACCAACAGCCAGGGATGGTAGAAAACACAGGGAGAGCAAGAAGAATATTCAAATCTTGGTTCCCCTTGACAATAAGGGGAAGCACTTTGATTTATTTCCTTAATGCGACACTAATGCCTTATTGGTGACTCCATTTATTATAAATGTGTTCAAAGTGACCGCAATGACCATGTAATTTTTTTAAAGTTATAACCAATGTTTTGCTAGTGATGTAAGACAGGCTTCCAGGATGGAAACCTAGTATTGAACCTCTGAGTTACATGCCTCGGACTATAGACAGATTTTACAATTTTTTTAATTAACATTTTTTCCCCAGAACTTATTTTCTTCTCTTTAAATATATGTTTCTGTCTCTGAAAACAAAAGTACTTATATTTTTCTCTATGTACATAAATTTGTCTGTTTGTTTGTCCTTAAGACAGGGTCTTGCTACATAACCCAGGATGGTTTTAACCTCGTTATGTAGCACAGGCTTGCCTTAGAATTGATGGCAATCCTCCCGCCTCAGGCTTCTGAGTTTTGGGGTTAAAAACATAAACGGTCATTCCTGATTCATAAATCTGCATATAATAAATGTCATATACACTCATTGGATACTGATAAAAGATGTTTATAACACTAAGAAGCCCAGGTGAAGGCACACAATGTCAAATGTTTTCCATCTGAAACAATATTATTTACAGGTGTTTCTAGATTCTTCGGACACCTTGTCAGTATGATAATTGCCTCAGCATCAACTCATGGCTGTTTATCACACTGCCTGGATGCCTTCCTCACATCCTTCAGCACTTAAGAAGTCAAGTTCTGATGCTGGCCTGTGGAAGGAGATGTGAGAATTATACAGAATAAGAACGTATCGCCTCTGCCTCTCTGTTTTCTGACTCGCCCATCTGTTCTTTCTCACCGCAGAGGGAGGACCTGAACTGACACGGGGAGGCATCATTCTGCCTTGAAGCAACTCCCAGTGGTGCAGTGAGATCAGTCTGAATTAACCAGCCATTAACAAGAACCTGTTGTCAAGATGAGAAATCTGAATCATAAACTGTCACATTTGTGCCCTAGTCACCTAGTTAGCTCTTGTTTCCAACCAGAATTCCCTTGGAATGCCTGGCACCAAATGAGTCAACCCCTTATCCTCACAGCCATCGCCCTTGCCGTTTGCCTGCCGGCTGGCTTTCTGCTTGATAGAGAACCCTGGCACAGGGTGACTTTTAAAAAGACTCTTTGCAGGATGTCACAGCATGGTTCAGACACTCCTTCCCGGAATAAGCAGCTATCTGTGGTGGCAGATGGTCCTGATTGCCCCCTCACTGTGACAGACAGCTAAGTGTTGCAGGTGGGTTTCATCTACAGTTCCCAGCCTGAACCATCACGTTCCTGCCTTCTGAGGTGACCTTGCAGCGCTCCTGACCCACTTCAAATGCCAGAGCTTCTGTAATTCCTCTTCCATCTCCATCACTCCCCTTAAGATTCAGGAAGCCCTGTGGCTCACACCCTCCTGCTTCCTGCAATGACCCCCTACTGGTTCCCCCCCAGGTTTTCCTGGACACAAACTCTACCAGGCAGCAGCCACAACCCTGAAAGGAGCATCAATTGGCCCTCCCCTCTTCCCTTTTATTTTTAGCAGCTCAAGTGTGTTTGTTCTGAGATTGCTAGTGTCTTCAGCAGTTGCAAGGCAGCTAGCAAAGGCCTTTTTCTCTCTAACCACCAGTCTGTCTGCCTCTTTATCCATATCTCTGGTGGCCTTGCTCCCTTCCCAAGGAAAGTCCGTACAGATCGGAAGATCCTGAGACAGAAAAATGTTCCATCAATTCTTTCCTGTTTCCTGAGGGAGACATTTAGCCAACAGTTCTAGCTGCAAACTATGATTTCTCTTCTTTTCTTCTCTTCTCTTTTCTTTTTTTCTTTAATTCATGCTGCCAGATTCAGGAAATAAAGATACAGGCTTCCCGGTCACGTTTGCGTTTCAGATAAGCAATGCCTTCTTCATATTTAAGCATGTGCCATGCATGTTATATCATGTGTTGCTTATTTGAAATTCAAAGAGCTTTGTGGTCTGTATTTTATCTGGCAACCCTATTTTAATATTCAAACAAACTGGAAAAAAATAAAGCCCTTCTGTGCAATGTGAGGACCATTTCCACAGTTGCAGGAGGTGGAGGAAAGGAAGTGCCATGAGCTTCCCTGGATGCAGCAAAGATGTAGCTGTCGATGTGCACGTGGCATCGGGCACGCCTGTCTGCAAAAAATACACAGTATTCACTCACACCCAAACCTGGGAGGGGATCTGGGAATACCAAGTCTTTCTCTCAATTGCCAAGGAAAAACTCAAAAAAAATGTGGCAAAACAAAATACTTGTAAAGATGATTGGTCTCTTGCCTAGAAGCAGTTATGCAGAAAGAGGGGGAGGGGATTATGTAAAATCCACACAGTTTGCAGAGAGCTTTCCTGAGAGCCTTCTGATGTATTCTGTTCTAGCTCAAAGCATCAGAGCCCAGCCTTCAACTCCCTGTGGACCTAATGGCATCAAGATGCATCAGCTTTGATTGCGGCTGACTCAAAAAGCTAGAAGTTACCTTCCTCCATTCCATCACTATGCAACACATGTAAAACTCCACTGCCTGGCTGGGGTGTAGCTCAGCTTAGTAGAGTGCATGCCAGCGTGCAGGAAGCCCTGGTTTAATTCTCAGCATCATATTAACTGGAAGTGGTGGTCCATGCCTGGAACCCCAGCACTTACTCATATAGCATTTAGCATGCTTGCAATCCTAGCAGTCAGGAGATGGAGTTCAAGGTCACCCTTGGCTGTATGTGAGCCCATCTCAAAGGGAAAAGGAAAGAAAAACCCTACACTACCATAAGCATTTCTCTGGCTGGCTAAACTGTGTCCACATGTAAGGAAACACTCTGGCATTTATCATTCAAATCAGGCTGAACACCGCTCAGGCGCACAGTGCCCCGTGTCCACGTTGCTCCCACAAACCCAGGATGCAGGTGGGATGTGAAGGAGGCAGGATGTAAGGACTAGACAGCACAGCCTTCGGAGAACCTGGAATCTTAGTACTGGTGGGAGAGACTCCCCAGAAATCCAGGCATGTGCAGTTGAGGGAGATCAGTCTCACGTTTGGGGAGGAAAGGATGAGTGAAGGGGGCATGAATTAAAGGCAAGGTAGGAGGAAGCCCATGTGCTAGACTGCTGCCCATATCTTAATATAATTCA
Organism: Grammomys surdaster; assembly: GCF_004785775.1. Taxonomy (NCBI): domain Eukaryota; kingdom Metazoa; phylum Chordata; class Mammalia; order Rodentia; family Muridae; genus Grammomys; species Grammomys surdaster. Next base: position 9,378,493 of record NW_021604791.1, read on the forward strand.
TAGATTCATGCAGAAGAAATCTCACTGTATTACTTAGACTAAACATCTAAATAATAGCAGTAAAATTTCATGCAGAAGAAAATGGGCTACAACCTCACATGGGTCACTAAAGAGAAAATCAGTTTGCAAATTCATGACCAAAATTCTATTTACATTTAGTTATGAAGACCCAACAACTTAAGACAATCTAAATCGACAGATGAAACCATGCGGAGATTCTGTCTTTTGAGTACGTAATATTGCAAAACTCAAACTGTGGGCAAAAAAACATAGTGGGAGAAATGAAAACGTGAGTTCATTTGTATATGACTAAGATTATCATTAGGCAAGAAACAACATAATTCCTCTAAGAGCACTGTGAATCCTGACCCTGAGACAAAATGCACAGCTGGCCTTGCTCTCCATTAAAACAGCAGAGACATTCCCACTGGGCAGCCTGAACAAGCTGCTGCCCTGTAGAAAACCTAACTCAGCTTCTCTCTTCACCCACAGTGCTCTTTGCTCGTTGCCCTGGCCATCTCTACCCTGGCCTTATGCTTTGCCATTCTCCTTGGTACACCGCTTAGGGTGCATTGGCTTTTCTCTGTTCCTGGCGCGTGACATTTACTTCACCATCTTCTCAACACCGAGCATATCATCTGTGCTGCCGGCTGTGGATTCTTTGGTGCGTGTGTTCGTGGCGGGTGGGGGATGTTCACACGGAGGCTCGCACATGTGTGCACGTGGAGGCCTGAGGCCGTTCTCACACGTCGTTCCTCGGGTTCTGGCTACTTTGTTCTTTGAGGCAGAGTCTCTTCCTGCAATCTGGGGCTCTCCAGTGAGGTTGGCCAGTGAGCCCTAGTGATTTTCCTGCCTCCGCCTCTGCTGCGCTGGGCTTACAAGTTCATGTATTGCATCTGGATGTGAATCCTAGGATTGAACTTGGGTCTAAACGTTTGTGGGGCAAGCACCTTGTGATCTGAACCCCTGGGGTTATATTCTTGTTTTTGTTTTATTGTAGTGAAGATCACAGGTCACCTCTCACCTCTGCACACGGGCCGTCCTATCCTACCTTATCTGGGACAGTAAATCCCAAAACACTGTCCATATCTTTGGTACTTACTGTCTTCGCATTCCCTAAGATGATGTACAAGATTACGCTGTCTATGGTCATCTTCCCAATAAGGACAAAAACCTTATGTCCTATAGCAGACATAATAAGTAAGCCAGCATTCTCAGGCCTGGGATAGTGACTGACAAATTGTTATTACTCAGTACATATTTACTGATTGAACAAATACATTTGAATAGGAATGAATCAAGAAGAAATAGCACTTTTCTCCGGTCCAGGGAACCCAGAGAGGAGGAAGTCTGCTTCTTTTATACCAGCCTGGCCTCTGCCTAGGGTAGTGTCACTTCATCCCTCAGGTTCATACCTAGAAAGTGGCCTGGAACAGAGATAAGTGTCCCACACGATGGACATAGTCAGATGGTCATGAAGGATTGCAGAAAATTGCACGGCAGTCATCCTCTCCAACAAGGTCACCAAGGATTAAGATTCAGAGATTCTTCCATTGACCAGAAGATTATGCCCGGACCAGAGTCTTGTTGAAGAGGGAGGATGTGAAGAGATGGGAAGGAGCATGGAGAAGCCGCTCCTTCCAGTAGTCTTGGAGGATTGTGGGAAATAGCAAGAAGAAGAAAGGGCAGAAAGTGAGGTGGAGATAGTGAGGTAGAAAAACACTGGGACCCCTGCAAGAACACAGGGGAGGATGTGCTGTGACTTCCTCAGAAGTTGCACACACACACAGCAGCCTGGGACAGCTGAGGAGACTCATTAGTGTTGGTGATAAGGAAGTTGGAGGGCAGGCAACAAGTTTCCCAAAGCAGCCATCATGATAGGGCAGCTCAGACTCAGGCAAGCCTGCAATGAATGGCTTCAGGTTAGTCAGTGGAAGCTTTAGGCCTTGATAAAGCCAGGGCCAGTGACTTCTGACGACAGCCAGAGAGGGACAATGGGATGAACAGCCATTGGACGGTCCAGCGTGCTTCCTGTAAAGCCAGATCTGAAGGTCCTTCTCCATGCCACTCAGACCTGACAGGGACAACAGGGGTGAGTGAAGGTCAGAGAGAAAGAAGTCATCTTGGTGAGGCTGTCCCAGCACTGCCCAGCCTAAGTCACCCATGCTGCCCCACATGATAGGGGCCAGGAAGGAAAGGGGCATGAAATATAAAGAGATGGCCTTTGGTCTACAGGTCTGAGTGCCTTGGGTGTGATTCTGTGACTCTGTTGTAACCCACTGAAGTGATGAAGAGATCCTTCCCTGTAGGCCAAGGTTACAGAGACTGGGTGTCCTAAAATGGTCCTGGACGGACAGAAATTAGGCATGCTAATCTGCTACGTGGTGATGGGCTAGCTCTTTACTGCCCATGACTGATCAGAGATCCATGATTATAAGTCAGGAGCTGCAAACTCCAAATGCCTATAGGGACCAATCAAGTAATGATATGTTGGTGAAGCTGGCCAGATAGGAGCTAGTAGGGTCTGTGGGAGGGCCGCTTGTCTTGTATACATAGGATGGTGACAGTCTGGCTCTGGCAGACGGGAAGACAATGCTCCCACACTGGCTTATATTCACCTTGTATTAGCGAGTAGGTGATCTCATTTGCAGCTCACAGTATCCCTACAAGGGAGGTTCTGTTACTGGCGCTATTTTAAGATGAAGAAAAGACTGAGTTATACTATTCCACCCAGGAGTTAAGGAACTTGACCATGATCCCACACATAGGAAGTAATAGAGCTGGGATTCAGACTCAGGCAGTCTGGCACTGGAACACATTCAACCATCACAACATAATACTCAGAGGCGTGTGTGTGTGTGTGTGTGTGTGTGTTTTAATTAAAATCGAATTACTTGGCCGTAACACTGTCTTAGTTAGGATTACCAATGCTGTGATGAAACACAATGAACGAAAGCAACTTGGGGAGTAAAGGGTTCACTTGGCTTATGCTTCCAAACTGTCTTGTTAGGGTTTCCATTGCTGTGAAGAGACACCATGACCAAGGCAACTCTTGTAAAGGACAACATTTAATTGGGGCCAGCTTATAGTTTCAGAGGTTCAGGCCATTATCATCACGGCAGAAAGCATGGCAGCATCCAGGCACATCCAGGCAAACATGGTGCTGCAGAAGGAGGTGAGAGTTCTGCATCTTGATTGGAAGGCAGCCAAGAGAAGACTGACACCCTTAGGCTGCTAGGAGGAAGTTCTCTTTTGCAGTGGGTAGAGCATGAATGTAGGAGGAGACCTCCAAAGATGCCCCACACACACACAGTGACACACTTCCTTCAACAAGGCCACACCTCCTAACAGTAACACTACCTATGGGCCAAGCATATTCAAACCACCACACATATCATCATTGTCAGGCCAGGAACTCAGACAAGGCAGGGACCTAGAACCAGGATCTGGCAGAGAGGACATGGGGGGTACTACTTAATAGCTTGCTCCTCATGGCTTGTTCAGTCTGTTTTCTCATAAAACCCAGGACCATCAGCCCAAGGGTAGCCCCACCCACAGTGGGCTGGGCCCTCTACTTGAATCACTAATTAAGAAAATGCCCTACAGGCTTACCTACAGTCTTATTTTATGGACGACTTTTGAGTTGAGGTTCCCTCCTCTCAGATGACTCTCACTTACATCAGGATGACATAAAAACCAGCCAGCAGAGACACTTAGGCAGTACAGCAATGACTGAAATAGCACAATAAACCTTTACATGCATACCTTGGCAGTTTTCAAAATACTAATTAAAAAAATACCCCATAAACAGGAAAGTCAAAGTGAGGGCCAAATATAGTCTCTGGGTTTCCAGCTTGTGCTTGGCATTCCCAGAGAATTGCTTATAAGGTACCCTTGGAAAGCAATGCTTCTTTGAGTGGTGTGTGTGTGTGTGTGTGTCCATCCAAAAATTCACAGCACAGTTTAAATTCACAGCTTCCTTTAGAGTAGCCATGTGGGGATACCTGGAAAGTTTTGCCAGATAGAACTTCCATTGCCTAAAATATTCTCAGGTGTCTTATGTTTGAACCACATTCAAAAGGTTTACAAATCACCTAGACTGTTTTGGAGCTGTGTCTTGTTTTCTGACGGGACTGGCATTTCCCTGCATGGTGCTCATCTTCTTCCCCAGCTGTGGCTCTGAATCATTTCTAGCTCCTTCCAGACTTCGCATCCATTCTGATGATGCAGTGTTACACTGCCTAGGGAACCATTCAGGGAAAAGTGTCCCAAATCCACTGAGCTCTGCCCAGAGCCTTCAAGGCAACAATGCTTCAGCGTGCAACAATGTTTCAATCCATCTGCTCACATTTTCACTAGTACAAAAAAGTCACAAATGTAAATCTCATCAATTTGACCTGGGCTGGCAGGTCTGAGTCATGCTGCGATATTACCCCTTATAGATTCTGCCCTATGAGATCTTTCATCTTTTATTCTGGTGCTAAGAACTGTCCACAGTGTACAGAGCTTGAATGCTCGAGGCCCACAATAGGACAGCACTTGTAAAATGGAAGATGACTAGAAAAGAGGGACATTAGGACAATGGGATAAATACATCTTTTCAAAAGACACCCTTTGTAATCGTATCTACTGTGACAGCTACTGTTAAGAAAACTGTAAAATATAGCAAGTGTTTGAGAAGATGTGGGGATACTGGAAGGCTTGTGTGCATAATCAGTAAGGATATTAAATGGTACTGCCACTGTGGAAAAGTGTGCAGGATCATCAAAACATAGCAAATGTAATTATCATATGATCCAGCCATTCCACTTCTGGGTATGTATCCCGAAGAACTGAAAATGGAGACTCAGACAGACATATGCATAATCATTATAAGACTCCCTACAAGCGCTCAAAGTGGAGACAATCCTGTTGTATGTCTAATAGGACATGTAAGCAAAGGGTAGTGTGTGTATACAATGGAACATTAGTTGTCCTGGTTAGCTTTAACTGTCAACTTAACAAAATTTAACTTCCCAACTCCAGTCACTTGGAAAAGGAGCCTCAATCGAGAGATTTTCTGGATCAGATTGATATCTTCATTATTAATTGATGTAGAAGGGCCCAGCCCACTATGGGCAGCTCCATTCCCTAGGCATGTAGTCCTGTATCAGAAAGGAAGCTACGTGTGAGTCTGCGAGCCAGTCGACAAGCAGTATTCCCCCGTGGTTTCTGTTTAAGGTACCTATTCGATTCCTTGCCCTGACTTATCTCAATAATGGACTATGATCTGTAAACTGAAACAAACCCTTTCTTCCTCTAAGTTGCTTTTGATCAGAGTGTTTTATCACAGTTTGGTGTGGCAGTTGGCTCACACCTGTAATTTCAGGACTCTGGGAAACTGAAGCTAAAGTACTGTGGTGGTCAGCCTAGGCTACATTGTGAGGTCCAGACCAGCTTGAAGTATATAGTGAGACATAGTCTCAGGGGCGGGGGGAGGGAGGGAGAGACAGAGAGAGACAGAGACAGAGAGACAGAGAGAGGGGAGGGGGGATTCTGAGACCTGCTATGTAAATGAACTTAGAGACTATTGCCGAAGTGAGCTGAGGTGGTAACACGGAGACAAATGCTATGTGATTCCACTGACATATAGCGCCCAGAATAATCAATCATCAATTTCATGAAGAGGGAAAATGGCAATAGGCAGTCTGGACTCAAGGAGAGGACTCAAAATTATTTAGTGGATTAAGAGATTCAGCTTCTAATGTGAGAAGGTTCTAGAGAACCACTGCCCATGTGGTGGTTTGAATAGGAATGCCCCCCTATAGACTCATGTGTTTGAATGCTTGGCTCATGGAGTATGCCACTCTTAGGAGGTGTGGCATTGTTGGAGGACGTGTGTCACTGTGGGGATGGGCTTTGAGGTCTCCTATGCTCTAGCTGTGCCCAGTGTGGCACGCAGTCCCTTTCTACTGTCCGAGGATCAAGATATAGAACTCTCAGCTCCTTCTCCAGCACCATGTTTGCCTGCACGCTGCCATGCTCCCCACCATGATGACAATGAAATAAACCTCTGAAACTGTAAGCCAGTCCTAATTGTTTTCTTTTATAAGAGTTTCTTTGGTCATGGTGTCACTTCACAGCAATGAAACTCAAACTAAGATAGCCTAACAATGTGAATACAGCAATACTACCGGCCACCTCTACTGGTAAGGATAGAAAGTTTTATGTTGTGTGTGGTTCACAAGTAAAAACAAATAAAATAAATAAGGCCACCAACCTCCTTTTAAAAAGTAAAACCTTTCATGAGTATGTCACTCGCATCTCAGCAGGCTGACAAAACCATTCTGACAATACGCACGACTTCAGGGCCTGTTGGGAATCAATGAGCTTCCTGCTCACGACACAGGCTTGCAGAGGGACAGAGCAAAGCAGCCTGGACTCAACCAGTAAGGAGCACAAGTATCATTGAGTCAGCTCTGTCGGAGGAGCCTTGGTATGCATCCCAGGCAAGGGAAACATGTTTGCCTCTAACCATCCTTGGCTACAAGGAAGGATTCTGAACATGGGAACGCCTGATTTAATAGATCAATGACAGGTGAAACGCTACTCTTCTAAAAGCTAGACTCAAATCCATTGAATTGGTGTTTGCCACCAACTAGCACAGCTGATGTACCAGGCTGACGGTCACTGTTGGTGATCATCACTGTTGGTGGGAGCCTCTCCAGGGGAGGGGAGGTTGTATGTGGACGCCAAGGTGTCTCACATCGCCAGGACCACTGGAGTCATAATACTGAAAACCAGTTCAACACCAGCCCTATCTTTGAGCTTCTTAACTGAGGTATTTCTGAAAGTGTCCCAGTCTGCTGCTGTGGACCAAGAGCCTAGTCTGTTCTAGCTGGTTGTTGAGAGGAAGGAAAGTGGCCTGGATGAGTATCAGGGGAGATGGAGGGAAGGAGAGAAAGTCAGCAGGTAGCCTGGCTGGAAAGCTGGGAGAGTTACCTTACAGTAAGGCTAAAGGCAGGGAGGAGGAGCCCGACTGAGAAAGTGGAAAAACACCGGTCCCCCTACCCTCTTCAAGGGCACTCACACAGCCGGGCAGAAATAATTAACCTTACAAACATTTAAACTAAGGACAGCCACCGTTTCCTCCCACCACTCTAGTAGAGCTTATTCAGAATCGTAAAGCATATTTTGGAAGCCAGCAAGCCAATAAATCACCTGGTTGCTTCAGGAAAAAGTTAACCTTCGTTCACATTCAGCTCAGCAAAGTCCTGGAACCATAGGGATTGACCTGGCCTCTGTCTGACCAGTCTCCTCTTCTTCCAGACAGAGGTAAATACAGCGATGGGGGAGGGGACCACCGTGAAAGCCAGCTGTGGTAGAACTCAGTGCTAGAACACTCGCTGAGCATGCTCAAAGCCCTAGCACACAAAAAGAAGAGAAAAGAGAAGAAGGAAGACAGAGAGAGAGAGAGAGAGAGAGAGAGAGAGAGAGAGAGAGAGAGAGAGA
>NW_021604791.1:9385993-9434197 GCF_004785775.1 Grammomys surdaster
AGAGAGAGAGAGAGAGAGAGAGAGAGAGAGAGAGAGAGAGAGAGAGAAGAGAAGAGAAAAGAATGGAACATAATAAAAAGAATGCAAAGAACCTGCTACAAGGATTGAGTGACAGGCAGGATACCTTCAATGGTGAAGCCCTGGGCTTTGCTGTTCAAACCTCTCCACAGATAATACGTAGCTGTGTCCAGGTACAGGTGCTCATCTTTGCTAGCAGTTAAATAGAGGCACATAGAAAGCATCACATTGCCAGAACAGCAAAGAATTAGTGGGTGAGTCAACAATAGAATCCAGGCTCCTGCACAACTAGCTGGCTTGCTATTCCCTTCCTCTCGTGAGTATTTCCTCCCTTGATTCATTCAGTAAAGACACAAGATTTCAAATCCAACTGCAATAATAAGAAAATTAGCGTAGGCAATAGGAAGGTGAGGGGACATGGAAGTGTGTGTGGGGTGTAATCTGGAGCACAGCAGGACCCATTATGATGTTTACTGAGTGCTATCCTCAGGGTAGCAGCTATGCCAAGGGAGAAGAGGGAGGAGACTGGGCTTGGTTGTTTGTTACATGAGCCACTGGGAAAAATAAGTATTTTTTCATTTTTTTCATCCAGGAAGTCTGAAGAATCAGAGATCAAGATCAACAACCACTTCACATCCTGCTGTTCAGACCAGTCTGAACTCTTGAGAGGATACAGGCTCCTCCTGATAAGAGGCTTCTGAGGGGAACTTGCTAGAGCCTGACAGAGTTCTTACAAGACAATGGGGAGAACTGCATGTAATTCATAGAATTTCCCCTCTACCATGGAGGGCACTGCACAGAAAGCATCTCTGTGACATCTCTTGAGGTCAGGGGGATAACAAATTAACTTTCTGTAAGCCTCCCGAAGCCAAGGACTATGATTGTGTTGGCATAATTTCCAGATTCTCCCATACACTTCTGGGTAGCCTTCTGTTCTCAGTCTTGGTCACCCAGCAGAATCCTAATCTTGACTGGGGCCATGGATACCTGGTTATTCAGTGCTTGATTTAATATCCATGAAGTTCCACGTGACTCACTAAAAGGAACTTCGGATTGCATTCTAGTCACAGCCTTGACCAATGGCCCAGTGACCTTGGCTCTAGGAGTCTGTGCTTGGTTTTATTACTCAAAAGTGGACTGAATCATTGCCAGTTTTTTCCCCTTGCTCTAAAAAGCTATTGAAGGAGTCAGCTCAGGAATGAAGAGGCTAATTAACATTCCTGGTCAGCTTAGGAAAGGCCCAGGGAAGAGAGAGACTAATCAACATTCCCCAGACAACAGGGGAGAAGATGGACCTGCAGGTGGGGGAGGCCCAGAGCACATGGACACATCCCACAGGATGGACCGTTGGCCTCCTGCAGACAAGGGAAGTCCCTGCCACCTCATTCCCTAAAGACCATCAGTTTAGAAGTCACACTGTTCTGCTAATCATATTGTTCCTAGCTGCTGTTTCTCTATGCTACCCCTGGAAACTGTATAAACGTCCACTGAATAAGCTGCACAGGGCCTCTCCTTTTGGATGCAAGATGACCCCAGCATGCTGGAACAATAAAATTCCTCTTGCTTTTGCAACGATCCCTGGCTCCGTGTTGTTCACTCAGAGGGTCCCCAGTAAGCTAAGGTTTATCAGAATCTACACTATGATTCCAAGACACTTAAGGATTTTCATTTCCTAAATAATATCCTCCCTGCAGAAGCTGGTGAAGGGAAACTAAAGTTGCAAATAGAATACCAATAACAAGAAACGTTCCCACAGAGCTTACCGCCGCTTCTACGTAGCAGATATTTTGCCCATTGTGAAGATAAAGGGTGCTACCAACTGAGCTACTCTATGTTGTATAGCTACTCTATATCATGTGCCTTGTCCTGAGTGACTTCATCTTGTAAGACAACAGCGTGCTCCATTGAGTGAATGCTCCGCAAAAAGACTCTGCACACTGTTTATGTGAGTGGACAGTCACTATCTCCCCAGCATAAATCACAAGGTACAAACTGATCGATAACATTCACACAAGTTAACTTACCATAAAGTCCCAAATGTTTGAAAATGAATGCTGCCCACAATAAACTGAGTAAAATTAAGCAGTAGGAAGCATACATTGGAGAATAGATGAACGATTGGCAAGAGAAAGCTCTTGAATATTAAAATAGGCAGTGGACCAAGCTGAGATTTGTGGTGCAGAGGGCTGGGGGCTTTCATTGCAAGCCTTAGTGAATTATGCAGTTCATGAAACCACATTCAGATTACTTTTGTAAAATGATGGTGACACTATGGAAGGGACAGTTGCATGGATCTTACATGATCAAAGGAACCAGAGCATGTCTTATGATCTTTTTCTTAAACATAGTGGTTTGAATGAGAATGACACTCATAGGCTCCCATATTTGCATGCCTAGTCCCCACTTGATGACTTGTTTGGAAGGATTGCAGAGTGTGGCCTTGATGGAGGGGGTGTAGCCTCATGGGAGAAGGTGCAGCCTTGTGAGAGGAGATGTGGCCTTGTTGGAGGAGGTGTGCAGTACGGGTGGGAGAGTGAAAGGATGTCTAAGATAAATTGTAAAGGTCATAGCCACTGATCAACTTTCAGACTTGAGCCATTTATAGACTGCAAATCTCTCAAATGAAGGGGATTCTAGGTTCTCCTAAGGACCTCAGATTGCCCCCAAATTTATACTGTGAGTCTTTCTCCTGCTTCTCCAAAGTGGTTCTACAAGAATTCTTTACAAGAATCATTGTGCTTTGGGGAAAGGGAAACAAAGTTTTGGCAAACTGCAGGACATTGACTCTGAACTGACAGAGTTCCAGGAGAAAGAGTGCATCACTGTGGTTCACCAATGAGGGAGGTTAAGTGGTCCATGGTATTGGAAAATGACAGAGTATTATCATAAGCTTAACCAGGAAGCAACTCCAATTGTATCTGCTATATCAGACATGGCTTCATTGCCTGAGCAGCTCAACTCACCCTGGTGTCTGATATGAATTTATTGAGCCAACGGATGTCTTTCTCCATTCCTGACAAATAGATACATAAGAAAGCTGTATACATAACCTGAAAAGACCAGCAACACCTCACTACCCAACTCCAGCCTTGTGTCATAAAATAGATAATGGGGACTTGACTACCATTCTTTCCCATAAGATCACATTGATCTATTACATGGATGACAACATGCTGCCTGGACACAGTAAGAAAGAAATTTTAATGAGAAGCTAGAGAAATGGTTCTGTGGACAACAGTGTTTGCTGTAAAAGCAAGACCTGAGTTCAAATCCCTAGCATCCACATAAAAAGCTGGGCAGAGCTGCTTGTGCCTGTAAACCTAGCGATCAGGGAGAGCAGAGACAGATCCTGGGAACTTTCTGGCCAGCTATTTTTGCCAAAGTGATGAGCTTCAGGGTCAAAGAGAAAACCTGTCTCAAAAACATAAGGTATGAAACAACAAAGGATGTCATATATGTGAATATTACACACACACACACACACACACAGAGAGAGAGAGAGAGAGAGAGAGAGAGAGAGAGAGAGAGAAGTTGGTTGTAACTACACTGTTGGTAACACACTTACACGTCAGAGGTAGAAAATACCCCTGACTAACCAACTTGGAGGGAGCTTTCTTCCTCACAGAAAAATTCGAGGGATCTAGTGGCATGGGGCTTGCTGAGATGTTCCTCTGAAACTGGAGATGAGTTGCTGTATCTGGTACTTCCTACATGAGTCTCTCTTAGCGACCCATCTTGGATTGGTGAAGGAATTTGCTCTTAATTGGCTCTATTACTCTCGTTGACTTGCCAAGTGACTGTTAATTTTGAGTAAGCAGAATCCAGAATATAAGACGATGTTGTCTGTAATGTTTGTAATGGCCAGGACCCTGTGTAGGTTATTCTGCTTCTTCAACTGTTCATGACCAGGTGTGATGGCTATTCTCAGTTATCAACTTGACTATATCTGGAATTAACCAAAGCTCAAGCAGCTGGATATCCCTATGAAGGTTCTTTCTTGATTGAATTATCTGAAGTAGGATGATCTACCTTCATCTGGATCTTTTGAGGTAGGAAGATCCACCTTATATCTTGAGCAATTATTGGGCTTGAGTAAACACTGAGTGCTTAACTACAGGCAATAAATTACTATGAGTCCTGAACTACCCATCATGAGCTGAGTACCCATCATGGCTGATCCTCCAGACCATAACGTAAGCATGCACTTCAGTACTTCATCATCAAGCAGAAGTGAAGTGAATGAGACAGGCCTGAGCTGGCCTAGAAGGGTATGTAAATCATATAAAGAAATGGTCTATGTGTCCCTGGGTCTCTATCCTGCTATGCTGCTTTCTCTCTCCAAGCTGTCCCTGGGACCTGGTGTGTGTGTGTGTTGGGGGGGGGGATTAATTCCCTTGCTACCTACTGACAATGGAATAGAGATTTTGGTGTTCATTATAAATGGCTCCTTGTGATATGTAGGAACCACCTTAAAGAAGGCAGCTACAGCCCCATGGCCCTTCCTGACACAGCTCTGAAGAACAGTGGTAAAGGGACATCCTTGCAGCTCTCCAAAACAAAGGATTGCCAGACATATCGTTACATGAACTATGACTAATATCTTGGCTGGATGATCAGAGACTGTAAAATTGGAGACAAAGAAAAGGATGGGCAAACTCAACCCCTGTACATCCTGTACGAATGCTCACCAAAGGTGTTCTCAGCAGAGGAAGACTGGACTAACTGGGTGATAGTTGACCTTCCCTGTGAATACCAGCCAGCCTTTACTGCCAAATAGTCCCGTCACTATCCAACTGGTTGGTGAACAAATGACTGTAGTAGCAGAAGTGGCAATTACTCATAGGCTTAGCAACCGAGGTTGGTCTGGTTAAGGTCACTTGCTGGGTGGTCAGTGTGCCAGCAGCAAAGGCTAGCACTGAAGCCCAGTGAGAACCATTCTTCTGGGATGATTAGTGAGCTATCTCACAGCAGCTGGATTGCACCGGACAGCTTCCATCTTGGATAGGACAACGTCTTGCTCTATCAGATTAGATACCTAACTCTAGATACGCATTTGCCTTTCTTACACGTAGCGTATCCGGCCAAACTCCCATTTGTGTATTTACAGAAAGCCACACTCTCCAGCCACAGCACACCACACAGCCCTGCTTACAAGCAAGAAACTCACTCCACGACAACCCAAGTGCAGCCACGGGCCGTGCTCATGGGATTTACTGATTCCTACCATCCTAAAGTAGTTGGCAGACTATATCTGTGGAGTGGCCCTTTGAAAAGTCACGATACAGCAATAATTTGAAGCGCTGGGACAAGGTTCCCCACAAGGCTGTACATGCCCTGAATCTGTTGTGCTATTTTCTGAAAGCTAGGATTCACGGGTCCAGCAGTTGAGGGGTGGAAACGGGAGTGGCACCGTTCATTATCACCTGTTGTGACTCACAAAATTTGTCTCCTCAGTCCACGGCCTTTGCTCTGCCAGCCAAGACATCTTGCCAAAAGGAAAATGTTTCCACCAGAAGGTAGAACAATAGCTGCATTGAGCTGGAAGCTAAGACTGCTGCTGGCCATTTTGGAACTGTCATACCTGGGAACTGACAAAAGGGACACAGGTGGTGTGGGGACACCAATTCTGTCAAAGAGAAACTGTGCTCATTTCTCAATGGTGGGAACACATTCAGCCAATCCAATGGGCATGGCTCATGGCTGCATTTATTTACTTTTCTGTGAGGTGAGTTTATTGATTGCAAGCAATGCTGTGCACATGCCATTGCTGGTGAGGGAGGCATTCTGTAAGCGCACAAGGACAAGCTCCACACATAAGGGAAGTTTGCCCAGAAGACAGGAGATCCTGTAGGCATTATGTCTCATGAGAAAGGATCGGGGGCTGTAGCTCACCTGGAAGTGCACTCGTCTAGTATGCACAAAGAAAGCCCTGAGTTCAAACCCCAGCACAACATAAATTGGCCATGACAGTGCACACTTATAATCCCAGCACATGGAGGCAGAAGAATCGAAAGTTCAAGGTCACCTTCTGCCACGTAGTGAGTTTGAGGCCAACGTAGCTTCCATGTGACTGGATCTTAGAAACAAAGTAAAACTAGAATAATATTTAAAAAGGAAAGAGAAGAAAGGGAACTATGACGGCCCAGTCTAGGAAAGACTGTGTGTGGCTGGTCCACTCGTCTTGGTAACTAACCATGACATGCTTGCTCAGGGCAAAGGGACCGCAGCATGGGTAAGAGTAAAAGTTATAAACGTCTTCCACATGACCAGTTGCAGACACAAGGGCTGTAACCGTGCCAGTATTTCCTTCCACTGCTATATTGTGAGGCTATGTGACAGTCTTATCAATTATGGCATCTACAACAAAGCACAGGAGCCTTATAAGCAATAGAAATGCACTTCTCAGAGCCCCGTAGACAGCAAGCCCAAGGTCTGAGTATTGGCACAGTCAGAGTCTGCGGAGCACCCTTCTCCACACTGCGCGCTGCCAACTCCCCTTCATTTCTCCAATGGCAAACGACACTCTTCAGACTCTTTTTTTCTTTAATAAAGATACTAATCCTTTCATAAGCCAGGCCCATCCTTCTGGGAGGCAGTTCTCTGGTAATGGGGACAACTACAGCTTTCTCCTCATATTTGTTCTCATTTCTGGAGAACACAAGTTTGTAATTTTAGAACTTCAAAAAGGACAATCCCAAAATGTCACTGCTACAATGTTATTAAGGGACAAACACCCAGGGCCTGTTGAGCTGACTTCCACACAGCCCAGACTCACCTTGGAGTGCCTTCAAAGGAATGTCTTTGAGTGTGAACACATTTCTTTGGGAGATGGGACTTCATTTTTACATACTCTTTAGAATTATTTTGTTTTTGTTTTTCAGTTTCCAATTCTCACTGTGGCTACAGAGTGTGATTTCCGAAATCGTACTTCTTTTCTGTTCAAGTGATTGGAGATGAAATGCCAGAAATGCATTCAAACCAGGGAAAAAGTAAACTCTTCTGACAATAGTAGCATGTGTGCCCATGTTGGGCAGTCCTCTGCCCCTGCCAAGATTAGGATGGGGCCAGGAAGCCCGAGGTATAGTCTCCACAAGAGTCATTTGTGGTCTTGCCAGCCAAGAGAACTACAAAGACAAGTGACCTCTAGTGGAACCAGAAACACTTTTCTGAGCTTGTCTATGTAGAAGTTACTCTTCACATAAAGACTTAGTGATATAAGAGTTCAGTATGAAGACACACACGTGTGCGCACACACACACACACACGCTTTCACTACAACATCTCTGAAAAAGTGCACCTTGCCTTCGTTAGGCACAGATTATGCAGAGTGCCAAGTTTCCTCATTTCAGTAGCCCTGGGTTTGACCTAATAAGTCATCTTTTTCAGAAAGATATTTTATTAACTATTTTCTGTCACAGAGTGTTTGTGCCCGATGTATATGCTTGTCCTGATGCCTGTGGAGACTAGAACACATCAAATCCCCTAGAATTAGAACTACAGGCAGTTGTTAGCCACTGTGTGGGAATTCCAGTCTGAAAATCTCAATCCTCTGGGGGAGCAGCCAGTGCTCTCAACCACTAGCCACCTCTCTAGCAGTTGGTTTTTTTGTTTGTTTGGTTGGTTTTTTTTGGTTTGTTTGTTTGTGTTTTTTAACTTTCTTGGTCAGTCTCAAACTATAGCCCAGACTGGCCTGGAACTCATGGCAATCCTGCCTCAGCCTCTCAGGTGTTGAAAGGCATACATACCACCATGCTTAGTCTCGAAAACTCTAGAGCAGTGTTTCTCAACCTTCCCAAGGCTTCAACCTTTTAATCCAGTTCCTCATGTTGTGGTGACTCCAAACCATAAAACTATTTCTGTTGCTATTTCATAACTGTAATTTTAGTTATAAATCACACTGTAAACGGTTTTGGAGATAGAAGTTAGGGATAGTGGGGTCAGAGATAGGGATCACGACAGGTTGAGAACCACTGTTCTAAAATGAATCTCACGTGTGGTGCTGTAACCAAGGCCTTGTGCATGTTAGGCAAGTATGCTACCACTAAACCCTGTCTTCAGCCCTAATTTCCCATGTCTCACTCCTCCCTTTCCTATCTCATTATTTCAAAGGGTCACCATCTTGTAACTTCTCTGTGTGTCTGCAATGTACCTCAGGTGGTCTGACTAGACCTTGGTGACTTATTTCCCATTTATCTTGGTCCAATTACACTGCTGGAAAATATGTATCAGACTCTCCATGTGGATGAGCACTGTCCAAGACTCTACGACTAGGTAACGTACACTTGTCTGTTGCAGGACATACCCCAGTCGCATGCCCTATAGGAAGCTAGGCCACCCCTGATCCTCCCCATTAACTTGTGATTAAATACTGTATTTAGAAACAATATGTCCACTTACCATCTTCTCTCCTGTGTATCTGGAAAAATAATTTTCTTGGCTTGCTCCTTAGCTTTTGCGGCAAATGCCTATCACCAATTTGAAGAGTATGCACTTTTTTTTCTGTTTAAATTTGAATCATTTAGTGTCTTTGTGTGGGTAGGGTTCAGGATGGGATCTTTAATGACAAAATAGATACACTGTTAAACGTGTATACATTTTCAGAAAACACAAGATCAGAAGCAGCACACTGAGGCCACATGCAAATCTTCTTTTTCTTGTTCTAGTGTCCCCTCCCTTCTCCCAAGGCTACTCCAGGGTCATGTTTCACCATCATTGCATAAACCCATGCAGGACACCACATACTACAAAAAACCAAAACCAAAACAAAACAAAAACCTGGAATGTATTCACATTCTGGAACATACCAAAATTAATGTCCACTTTAACATTTCCACAGAGGTAATTCCTGCAACTCCTATATAAATGTAGGATGGAGTTCCACAGACATAGGACATTAAGGCCAAAAAAAAAAAAATATTAATTTGTCTAAGTCACTTTGGAGATTCAGAATCTAAGCACCTAAAGTCCAAGATGGCTGACATGAACCCTGTTGGAACAATGGATATTGCTGCCCATGATGGTGATTAGTTATCCGAACTGGTCTAACAGAGTATGTACTTCTTAATCATCTTTCTATTTTCGCTCTCCCTAAAGCTTGTGAGACTCCAGAAACTTCCTGGTGTGGTGGTTTGAATGTCCTTGGCCCAGGGACTATGAGGACGTGTGGCCTTGTTAGAGAAAGTGTGTCGTTGTGGATATGGGCTTTGAGACCCTCCTCCTAGCTGCCTGGAAGATAAATCTTTGTTTACCTTTGGAACAAGATGTAGAACTCTCAGCTCCTCCTGCACCATGCCTACGTGGATGCTGCATGTTCCTACCTTGGTGATAATGGACCGAACCTCTGAACCTATAAGCTAACCCCAGTTAAATGTCGCCCTTTATAATACAGAGTTGCCATGGTCATGGTGTCTCTTCATAGCGATGGAAACCCTAACTAAGACACTAGCCTTTCTCATTTTTACATCCATATCTTCCTGGATTAACTTACATGTTGACAGTGCTTTGCCAGACTAAAAACTATGACTTCCTTCCACAGACTTTCTAGTCTTCCAGGATGGGTCAAAGGCCTTGTCCTCAGCTCACATTCTAGTATGGAACACAGAGTGGAAAGCAGGCTGGTACGCACAGCTTCCTGCGTGGTACTCTTGGGGGTAGAAAAATGGTCACTGCTGCCTAGCTCTTGGCCCACAGTCACTTATCATTAGCATTCAATGTTTAGTAAAACACAACAGACTAGATGGTAGTCTAGTCATTCTGCCATCACAATTCAATGATCGTCTAAATCGTCCTGGCCAAGACTTTCAAGACGCTCTACATGGAAACATTCTTATAAAATTCTTATCCCTGGCTGGGAAATAAAACACCTACTATGGATACAATTAGGGAAATTTTAATTCTGTGTATCAAGTAGCGTTGCAATTACTAAAATTCTTGAGTGTGATCATTGCACAGTATTACCATGTACAGATACTATCTTATTCCAAAATGTCAGTGTGCTGTGTCAGAATGTAATCACTGTCAATTTAGAAAATGAAGGATTATGTGTCCATCTCCCTCTGCCAAACACACACACACACACACACACACAGAGGGGGGGGGAGGGAGGAAGGATGCCATAAGGTAACAGGAATATACATGTTCATTGTATTACTCTTGCATTTTCCCCTGAACCTGTAAGATTTTTTTTTTTTTAATAGAACAGGCTGAGAGAAATTAAGAGTATAAAACATTTAAAAAATTTTAAAAAGTACTTTAAAAATGGTTTGGGCAGAGAAACCAAGAGTACAAAAAACCCACAAATCAGTTCTGAAACCAAACACAGATATCTGTTTATTTATGGGCTATCATTTTACATCAATTCCATTAAAATCTAAACCAGTTTGCTGTGCTCGTTAAGTGGCATAACAGTATTTTAGTTAAGCTGGGAGTCACAGGACTTGCACACTTTTATGAATGTAATGCAAATACTGACGACACAAGGCATTCACAGTTATAGGCTGGCTGCTGTTCATTTCACAGCAACGCCCAATAGAAATTATTTTATGAAAAAAAGCAATCCACATTTTGGTCTCATTTACAGATACCCAACATTTCAGTTGGTCAATGAGTTCTATACAATTTTATACAGCTATGAAAGGATAAGGGATAAGGCTTACAGAGGTATTTTAGCAGTTGTAAAAATAAAAACCAAGGGCACAAACTAAACTCTTAAAGCTTTCTGTATAAACTTCAAAAGTATGGTTAGGATGAAGACTTAGAGGCAACAGAAAGAAATCTGTGAAACCAGAATCTAGAGATTCGTCTAATCAGTTATCAATACTGAACTCAAGAGTTCATGCTTCAGAAGAGGCGCGCCTAAGGCTACCATGGGTATCTGGCAAATCCTGCCAGATAACTTCTACCTAGTGCAGTGTAAACGTCTACAAGATGCATTCCCCAACAAGAGGGCGTTGCCACACCCTGAAACACAAGTGAAGGAGGAAGGGTGGCTGGAGCTCAGGTACCAGAGAACCGAAGGCGCCCTGCCCTGGCTTCTTCCAACGATGGCCGGAAGTGCTCTTGGTGATCATTCAACTTGGATAACTTGGCGATTCTTCAAGAAAAGATGTCTTATTAACGGTCTGACTCCCCTTAAAAATAGCTCTGTAAAATCGAGAAATCCAAAGGCAAGCCACAGTCACAGTGGTTTGTTTCTCGAGGCAGTTCAGAGATTATCTGGAGTTGTAAATATTGGTCATCCCCTCCGGAATGCTGACTTCCATTGGACACATCACGGTGGTTTTTACTTGAGTCTTTAGTATCAAAATGTTCACTGTAGATGAGATGGACTGTCTCACCCTGGTAATAACCCTTCATTTGCACATTCACTGTGCTTAGTGTTTAAAACCTTCTCTAGACTCCCACACAGCATTTAAAACAGTCCCGTCTATGATCCATCTTTGCATCGAGGCAATTGACAGCTGATCTACCTCAAGAACAGTCACCCTGAGAGAATGATTCTTTAACCTTGGGAACACCTAAAAAGGAATCCTTCTCCACAGAGCTGTGCCTGACTTCAGCAGTCCCCACTGTCACACACCTGTCTGCACTGGAATGCCTTTCACAGTCTCAACAGCTGTGGTTTTCCAAGAGTTTACCTCGTACTCAGATACCAATTCATAACTGAGACTACAGACAGAGGACGATTAACTAGGCTAAAGCAATATTGGGTTGTTGGTTTTTTAAACTTCTGATGTATTTCACAGCAAACCAAACCTCATTATTTGGTAGAAAAAGGCAAGGATTTGCATTCCACCGTATCATGATTTTGTATATGCACGCACACGATATATACATACAACATTTCTGTCTTTGGTGGTTCAATCAGGGAAAGAAATAATATGAAAATAGCAACATTTTGAAAAAGGAACTGTAAGACAGTGGTCAGGGGTAGCATTGTCTGTGTGCTCTGCTCATTTAATGCCATTTAAGGTTCACATTTAATGCAGAAGACTTTTTTTTTTTCTTTTTCGGCCGAAAATCCCAACATCTTCCAGTCATCACCTGCCTGGGCAGGATCTTATCACACTAAACCGTTTACCCAGCAAAAGTCATTAGCTCTTCACTGGGTTAAATCTTAGATGTGTTTTCATAAACTTCAGGGACTGAGTGAGTCGTAGCACCAAATAGTTGGGAAAACCTGTTAACTGTGTACTTCTGCAAGAGGGGCAAGACAAGCAAATACAAACCTTAAACATAAGACTTAAGATACAAACTCACAACTACCACTGTGTTGGCTCTGGTTTTCTCATCCACATAATGGCTATTGCCCTTCTGTACGCGTGACTCAGGGAATGACAAGTGGCCCCTCCGAGAAAGGTCCCAATGTGAACAGGGTTAGTTCAATGCTGGTGGTTTCCAGTCCACTGCCTGCAATGGACATGTTGCCAGGAGACGCCCAGCAGGGAGGAAACAAAGACAGAAAACAAACACCCCTCACTTGTGGTTTAAAACAAAAAACAAAAACAAACAAACAAACAAACAAACAGAAAATTCCACAACCCCAGGAAGGGGGTTACAGACACCATAAAAGGTAACTAAAATCTCAAGCCATAGTTCAAAGTGCTTTGCAGTTCTGCCACCAGCAAACCAGGAGGCTCATGGAGGAGGCAAAGGACATTTGACTTACAGTGGCACGGAGAGCTGCAGCAGACCAAACACAAATACGGAAACTTCAGCTACAATGTAAAATAAGGAGCAATTTAAGAAGAAGGAGGAGGAGGAGGAGGAAGAGGAGGAAGAAGAAGAGGAAGAAGAGGAGGAGGAAGAGGAGGAGGAAGAGGGGGAGGAGGGAAGGAAAACCCCATAAACCTGTACTTTTTGTGTTAGAAAGGCTTTGTAGCATGTCATGTGTCTGTGCACTCAAATAAATTATAGCTTTTATAACTTTAAAATATCAAAGTTGTCAAGGAAACCAAGTCATATTTGGCTTATGCTACAGTAAGTCATGGCTCCTACTTCTTCCAGAAGTTGGCCTCTTAAGCAGTGAAGTTAATTCTGGCAATACTTGCTTATGGGGACAGTTATGTTTTCTGAAATGCTACATCTGACCAAGTAAAGTATAACTGGTTCATTTGAAAAAAAAGGGGGGGGGACTAAAAATATGCCACAAAATTATTTTTACAATACATTTTTGCAGAAATAATCTCTAGGTGAAGCTTTTCATTTTATACACATATACAAAATTTAAACAGCAATATACACATAATCACAGTGAGGACGTTGGCACATTCACCAATCTGTAGTGTGAAAGCGAACTGCAGAGCAGCCTCCAGGGGACAACGCGACACGTCAAGCAGAACGGCCCATTCAATAGCAAACACCAAAACCCTGCGAGAGGCAGACAGTGCAAGAAAAGCAGCATGCGCTTCGGTACAAACAGCAGTTTATGGCTAATGGGTGACATAATCGTGGTAACAGTGACTCTCTCGCTGCTATGCATAAGGTCCTAGGACATCTGCTTGTCTTTATACCATTCCACAAACTCGTCCAACAAAACTGGCCCTGGAGAGACAAAGAACAAACCATGTGAGGCCTGGAGATGTTGCGGAGGTCCAGCACTCAGCTAACACACATGGGGCCCGAGGTTCAGCTGGAAGGAAGAGAAGGCAAAAGGGAGGGAGAGGGAAGGGGAAGGCGGGAGGCCCTTCCCGGGGAGGAAGGAGCAACCGCGACCACTCACTCAGCAGGCAGCCGGTACTCACACGCTCCGTCTTCATCGTAGTTGCTGAGGTCGAGGCTGACTGTCCTGCTGAACTCCAGCACGTTGTACCACTGGTCCTTGTTTATCACTTTATATTTTGATTGCTGATGGGGGAGTGACATCATTAGTGACACAAACAAGGGGAACGGTTTCAGCTTCTGTGTGAGCCAACTTAAGAAAGCTCATGCAGGGTCAGTTCAACTGAAGCACCAATCTAGGAAGATCGGCAGAGAACGCAATTTAAAAAGGCAATGTTTTCAGTGCACTCTCATTGTAAGGCCGCATCTAAACCAGTGGCAGCCCCCGCTTCTCAGCAGTGCTGCAAGGTTAAATGAGAGGACTACACAGTTTACAGAAAGTGCTTTAGCCAGAACTTGGCACACAGTAAATGCCAAACCCAACACTACAGTGCTGCTCGATGCCAAGATGCAGCCTTGAAGTGCATGCATCAGGCAGCCACTTGCTGGGGACTACGTAAATGCTGCCAGTGCCTCAGAGCCAGAACTCTTGCTGTGACTCTCAGAGAAAGAACTGGAAGAAACATGAAGTGGTTGCTCTATTGCCCTTAGACATGAAATCTGTTACAGGTAGATTAATACAATATCTTAGAAACTTAAAAGCAAAATCCAGAGCCAGAATTTTAAAAATCCTTATGGCAATAAATAAATATCAAAGTTAAACCATATATATATATATATATATATATATATATATATATATATTATAAACTATATATAATATATAGAATACATGGCAAAGAGTCAAGTCAAAGTTTTGAGGAGGCAGGCACAAGACAGGCTGGAATGGAAGAGTTGCTATCCTCCTTCTAAAATAAAAAAATACAATGTACATGAGAGCAAAGCACAGACTTTAACTTCTGAAGTATAAAAGCTTCAGAAGTTCCAAAACAGCCAGTTAAGTTCCTGGGACTAAGTAATGTCAAATTTACTCACAGCCCCATCTTTTAGCCAAAGGACCCTTCACCTGGCGGTTCAAATCCTACTAAACTCCCGTGTACAGGAACCTACTTCCATTTCTGTTCCAATAGTGACGGCTTATGTCATGGAACTGTTAGAAGCTAGAACCAATCCTAGGTAGAACAAACCATCCTACCAACAAGTAATTAGCAACTTGTATTAGCTTTTTACGAAGTTCCAGGTAATCTTAGAAGTCATTTCTAGTAACAAGAATAACATCACTTGGTTTTTGGACTACTATATAAAGCAAGTAGTAAGAAAGATTACTTCAAGTGAGAATTGACTTGAGCAAGGTACAGGATTCTCTCAAAATCCTACACTCATCCCTGAAAGCAAAGGCCATGCTTCAGAGGGCTTGAGCAGGAGGTGAGCAAAGCAGATGCTACATTCGACAGTGTAAGCAACTCATGTCTCTGCTTCGTTCAGGTTCTGCAAAAGGACATTTCACCAAAACCCATTGCTAATTATTGGTTGCTCAAAATTTCTGATCACTGTGAAAGCAAACAGCAACAATGTAAGGAAATGCTGGTTGTTTCTGACACTAGGCTAAGCACATTTAAACTGAAGAAAGTACTGCCAGTGTGCCTAATCCAGTGCTCACAGCTCTCCAAGTACTCCGCCAGGCACTGGGACATGAGCCATGAGTAGATTACAAACTAGTTTTGGTGAGAGGCATATGGCTCGTGTTAACTGGCTTAATTAAGCCTGGACATTCATCTGACAGTAACCCTGAGTTCTGTTGCTACAAAGAGCTAGGAATCGAGCACCAGTGGAATCTCCATGGGCTTGGGAGGAGCGAGGGAGCGCTGTGGCTGTTCAGACACACAACTTGACACAGAAACACAACTTGACACGAACACACAGACACACTCCAAAACATGCAGCTGCTGACAGACAGCTATCAGGGAACCACAATCCTGTGAGCAAACAGCTACAGCAAATAAAATCACATAAAATGGTTAGATGAAGTATGTGTTAGTGTTAAGCAAGCAAACATAACATTTCATAAAGTAGTAACTTGGTACCTCTAAGAATTGGTGAAAAACTGGAAAAAGGGGCCAGATTTTTCCTAATAACAGTCCCAACATGCACTTGGCAGTGTTTATGTCTAGGCTGCGCTGGTCCTTTTCCTGTTTAACAAACAAAAACAAAATGAATCACAAACTCTAATAAACCAAACATGTAGTTCACTTCAGCGAGAAGTTGGTAAACAGACGGCTCACTTATTACACATCATAAAATCCTGAAGGGGACGAAGGATGGCAGCCAAGACACAGTGGAGACCTAACATTTGAGTGTCACACAGACATTTATTTTGAGAAAGACTGATGCCAAGAGAATAACTTTACTCTAATGCCTTCTCTATCACGCAGTAGTATCTACAATCGTTTCCGGCAGATGAAAACCACGGCCTGCTTGCTTTACTTTATGGTATTACTAGAGTTACAACTGCTGACCGGACCCCTGCAGTGAACTCAGTGGACTCAAGTATGCTGTTTTTGAGTACTTTGAATTGGGTTTCCCCAGAGACTCATTTTTCCAACAGCTTTATCTTGTATAGTAAATATTTTTCTTCTACCTAAATACACTGGAATTAAATTCAGTTCCTGGGAAGGTTTGGAGCCCTGGAGCATCTCCCAATCAGATGACCTTCTCATCCAGCTGCTTTAGGGAAGCAGGGTCTCTGTGTTTCCTTACGCTTTCTTACCTGGCATGTTTTACACCTGACTCATAGCACAGTGTCTACTGACCATGGGAAACTGGAAAACAGAGCGAATGCATATATGCAGAGTAAGCTTATTCCACTTTTAATTGTAATTAAAGATGCTATTTCTCGTTTCACACACATTCCATTGTAAAACTTAAGCAGGCAGTTCCTACAGGAGAAAACTATTCTCCAACACAGGAGGCAGGCTCACCCACCTACAGCTTTCCTTCATGTGGTCTATCACAGAGTGAAATCTGCAGAAGGACTTTTCTACAAAGGGGTGAGGTGCTTGGCTCTCCCACTGGAGTAGAATGTCAAGTGTCCACCACATTAAAGAACCACGATGCCACCACCGTTGGCCACCCACACCTCCTAACAAGAGCAGTGACATGCTGGTCAGTGCACAGTGAGTTTCCTACTCGTGCCACCGCTCCTCAGAAGACTTAAGTAGTGGAGCAATGAGGCTCACTCAACACACGAGCAATGGAAAAGAAGACACAGCAACTTGCCATTTAAGAAGGACGTACAGGATGGCTTCTGGTCATAGTCACTACGTGTGATAGCTGCTTATATTAATCCAGGTCAAAGGGCGCAGCATCGGCCTTCTTTGTTCAAGGCTACACCACGGAAGCCTGGGGATGGAGGACATCTCTCTGCACCTGGGGATGGAGTGCCCATTGCTCTGCCTAGCCTTTGGCCAAGCAGATGGTTCCATCGTATCTTGGCAGCACTAACTCAGCTAGAGGAAGAGGACAGGAGAAATAACCTAACGACGGACAGTCTTTCACTGCCCTGGCTGGTGTATCATCTCTCTGCTCTTGTGCTACACTGGGAAAATAGCATCGCTTAGCCTGAAATGTGGGCACAGCAGACAGCAACAGCACACCATGTCATGAAGCAAGCCACAAGAAAAATAGTAAACTGCTGAGAAACACACACGTGACCACAAGATCGGGCCAAAGTCCATTTATCGAAAGTGTGTTCAGCACCAACTGACCACACTGGCACCCTAAAAAGCTTCCTTTTGCTGAGTTTATAAGCATTCGTTAGCCCCCACACCTCTCATCTTGAAACGTTGTATGTCTCCTGTCATCATAGGAGCCTTGTCATTCTTGACATGTACTACAGTGACAAAATAAAAAAGGGACAAAAGACCTGGACAGACTCTGCAACACGGCAACCGTCTGACAAAGTGATGTCTGCAAGGGCTCTGCTGCACGTGTGTGGCAGCCATGCCAGAACACGGAGGGAAGGAAGGCGTGAGACTCACACGAGGACAGCTGAACAGCACTCGCTCACTCCTGCTCTGCAGGGTGCAGCCAGCCGCTCCCAATCACTACCACCATCTTCTGCCTAGCGAACGAGAGAGAGGCATTATGGATGCACGTGCCACCTGAACAGGAGCATCTCACTGACAACCAGCAGCACACATGGTGGCCTTGTGGCCAAATGCCATGACCAGAGTGGTAAACATCCAAAAGCCGTGGGAATGCCATGGTGGAGAGGGCCCACGGCAAGCTCCTGCACTCAGAGACTCCCAGGTGCCCTGACAACAATGATTTCTGTGAGGCAGCTCCTGACTCTGATGAAATGGTTCTGTCAGAATATCACCAGGCAGCCAAAGGCATAACGGGCTTTATTTAGTTACTTATTTAAAAATCACCTTCTAAATTCAAGGCAGAGACAGAGACAGTCGAAAGTCCTTGGCAGCTACTAAAGGAGTGAGCAACCACAGGTCTGGAGCTGCTGCTCCTGGACACGGAGAAGCAAGGGCACATGGGCAGGTACGGACAGACGCTCATCTCTTGCTGAGACAGCCACCAAGAGCCCTGACAGCGCTGAAGGACAAGAAAACACAACTCTTCTGTCTTCCCGCCCACCTCCAGACCCAAGCCTTTGTAAACTTTAACATGCTAAAACAAAGAAGTCATTCTGTGTCACTACTCAAGTAACAGAACCCCAGCAGGTCTGGATACTCCCTACATTCTGACAGACCCCGTCTTCCTTAGAGAGTAAAGCAGCGCATAGCACCAGGCTTGCCAGTGCAGCCCTCAACCTCAGGACCTTGGCGAGACTCCAAGATGGCACACTGCCCAGAGGAGTGCACTCCAGAAACCTAATACTCATGACTAATGCAGAGAAATTACCAGGGTTTATTAAAGTCAGAATTTTTAGGAGCCTTTGATTATGTCAGAGCATCCTAGTCTAGTCTCTTGCAAGGGGTGAGAAATACTTTTTCTCAAGGGACACTTAAGGACTTATCAAAAACTAAAGAGTCTTACGTATGTAAAAGTCACTCCAACATTACAAAACAAGTCTTTAAAGCTTTATGTGTCTGTATTGCTTTATCAGAGTCCCCTGGTGGCCCATTACAGATTGTCACTCTTTAATGGCTTCATATTTATATTAAACTTACTTTTTTTATTGAAGATTTTATGCTTTCATTTTAAGTCCAAAGTTTTCTAAGAGGCTTTATTAGACTCCAAAACAAAACAAAAGTCCACAGAAGCAGCCATGACTCCTAAGGTGAGTGGTAGAAACCAGGTTACTAACTGACATATGAAACCCAAGGCCTGACTGAAGATCAATCCCATGTGTCCTGGCATGGGGGAGGGCAGCCTTCGTAGTGCAGCCAACACGTAAGGAGAAGTTGAAAACTGAGGGCTCAGAAGAACTCAAACCCTCAGTACTGTAGCTCAGCTTATGAAACGTGAAAATATGATGACCTAGCCTTTTGGAGTAGGATTTTTAAAATGCACAAACAAACAAAAAAAAACCCAAAAGTCACAAAACCTGAGAAATATCCTCTCATTGAAAAACAACAAAACCAAAAGAACAATGCTCTTAGAACAGAACCAACAGCATTAGCGTACAGTTCACAGAGCTTGCAAGCTCAGATTTTACCTCAGGAGGCACTGCCTCCCTTACCGTCATGTCTGGTCAAACAGATACTGAGAAGACTCAGCAAGGACACTTTCCTGAACCTGTGTCAGAAGACTCCCAGCTACTTCCACTTGTGGGAAAGAAAACACACCCCAATCTTTACATTCAGACTCAAGCCGTGCTCACCTCACGTAAGGAAGTGACAGATGGTGGAGAGGTCCACGCTCTGAGGTCTATTCTGATCCCAGCCCTGAGTGCTTCCCTCTGAGGTGCTTCCCTGAAACAACTCTGAGAACAGAGACTCCCAAGCCAACGGGCTGGACAGCAACCCCTGCGAAAGCAATGCAGCCGCTGACAAGTCCAAGCCAGACTAGTCCATTCCCAGGTTACGGACCTGAGAGGAGATGACGGTGCTGTACTGACTCCATCCTTCCTCACACCCAGACCTAGTTTCTGTTCCCACTGCACTGGACAATGAGGTTATGAGGGGAAACTGGTGTGTGTGTGTGTGTGTGTGTGTGTGTGTGTGTGTGTGTAAGAGAGTGGGGGGGGTACAGCTGTCAAGAGTCTGCGCCTTAGGAGTTGTATAGAAAATGAAACTAGACAAATACATTCGTTAGTGAGAATTTGGTAGAGACTGGAGAACAAAATCCTCTTGTTCTTATCAGATTTCATTTAAGACAGCAGGAAGAATTCGGTTGTGCACAAGACCCAGCACAGCCCACAGCATCCACAATCACTTGCAGTTTGTTGTCCCTGAAAGGAGACGGTGATGCTGGCTATGTGAGCGCTCGAACTGCCAAATCTCTTCCTCAGAGGCGCTGAGCAGCAGTAACTGATGGCTTTGCTACTGTTGAACAGCAAGCCGACCATCAAGGCCCTGACTAACTGGATCTGATAACCAGCTAACTTGTCACAGGATCTTTTCTCAAGCTTTTATGTGTCTTCTGCCTCCATAAACATCCTCCATTCAAATGCTATTTTAAGAAGTAGAAAAATAATCAAGCCCCCACACTCACATTCATTTTTCCGGTCCATTATTCATTCTCTCTCTCTCTCTCTCTCTCTCTCTCTCTCTCTCTCTCTCTCCCTCTCTCTCTCTCTCTCTCTCAGCCTTCCATCGCCATCCTGAAGGCCTCTTCTCTTCACATACTCCAGCTCTGCCTCACCCCACTGTCCTGTCCCCCAAGTGCCACCTCAGCTCATCTCTCTCTTCCCCAGCAGGCTCCTCCTGACTCCTGGGCTCTAAGCCCACACACTTCTCACTTGAGGCCATGGCTGTTTTGCATCAGGGCAGGAGATCAAAGTGGTAGGAAGGCCACCCACAGTGGAGCAGGGATGGTGGCCACAGTGTAAATTCAGCCCCTGGTCTCCCCTGACTTCTGCTACTGCTGCTGACAGCAGGCCCACTGCTTGCAGCGGTTACCTTCTCAAAAGGCCAACCTCCCCAACTCTCAATACAGGAGCCAGCCCCACTAGAGAGACTAGAACAGTCAGATACACTCAGACTGACTAAAAATTCCTCTACTTAGCTCTCTCTCTCAATTTTTCTATTCATCATCAAGTTGTTTTCCCTAGCTCCTTTTCAGACAAGGAAGCAGCGGCAGTTGTGGTGCTCTGTGCACTCCGACTCTTCGGGAGGCTGAGACAGGAGGACCAGTTGAAGCTTGTCAGGAGTCATCTAGGAAAGGCTAAGACTAGCAGGTGGACTTCCTGGAGGTGGCCCACCTTTATGCATGGACTAAGATAGGTGAGCTCTGAGAGGTAAGGTCCCAAAGAGACTTCATCTCAGGATTCCTTCTTGCAGCTGATATGCCTTTCCTGTCGTTACTAAATTAATACTATAATCCCTGGGCATTAGCACACTCTATTGATCAGATTTTCTGCAGCCCAACATAAAAATGAACTTTCACGAACTAATGCTGTTTGATGAATTAATGATCTTATAGAGCTCCTGATTTGATTCAAGTAATCTTAGGAAGAAAGTTTTAAGAGATGCTTTTAGTTATTTTGCTAGAAAGATGTAATAAAGTTAGAATCAAGAATAGAATGTGCCCACTCCTCATAACAGTAAGTAAAGGCTGCATAGTAAGGAATACAATGAGCTTCTAAAAGGAGCAGTAAAAGGAGAAATAGGCTTGTGATAAATTTATGATCAAGGGAAAGCATTCATTCTAGGTCAGGGCCAAGGATGAAGCCACAGGTGTGCACTATGATAGGACAAGGTCATGTGAAACTGTGGCTTTGAAATTATAATGAGCTTATAGAATGAAACATGGCTTTGAACTTATTATCAACATCCTTCTGTAACTCCCGTTTTGTGTAACACTTTATCTGTGAGGGAACTTTCTAAGAACTTTGGTCTATAAAAAGGCCAGAGAAAAGAAATTAAAGAGGATAGGGTTGGTGTGGGGAGCCCTGCTCTGCTTCTCCATCCAAATGTATACGTCTGTCTGTTGATGTGTTCAAGAGTGTGTGCAGCATGCACAGACACTTGAGGAGTTATGTGTGTGTGTGCAGCATGCACAGACACTTGAGGAGTTATGTGTGTGTATACAGCATGCACGGACACTTGAGGAGTTATGTGTGTGTATACAGCATGCACAGACACTTGAGGAGTTATGTGTGTATACAGCATGCACAGACACTTGAGGAGTTATGTGTGTGTATACAGCATGCACGGACACTTGAGGAGTTATGTGTGTGTGTGCAAGTGTGCACGGACACTTGAGGAGTTATGTGTGTGTATACAGCATGCACGGACACTTGAGGAGTTATGTGTGTGTATACAGCATGCACAGACACTTGAGGAGTTATGTGTGTGTATGCAAGCATGCACGGACACTTGAGTTATGTGTGTGTATACAGCATGCACGGACACTTGAGGAGTTATGTGTGTGTATGCAAGCATGCATGGACACTTGAGGAGTTATGTGTGTGTATGCAAGCATGCACGGACACTTGAGGAGTTATGTGTGTGTGCAGCATGCACGGACACTTGAGGCATTGATTCAGACAGGTGGCTGGGCCCAACCAGACTGCGTATGTATGAATGTATATGTGTCTGTGCATAGCTGCCTTGTAAAAGGTTTTAATTCTTTTCCTTTCCTTCCTCTCTGGTCCACAAAGAGTTAACCAGCCTAGTCAGTAAGAGGCTTCTAGCTACTGAGAAATGATCGATATCAATAAACCCTTTACCTATATTCCTTGCCGACTTCCAGGTTAAACAACAGTTGTTAATTCACCTGAAGCCATCGGCTTCTGGCCCCAGAATAATGAAGAATCAAGAAGAGTAAATATTATTAATAATAAGCAAACTTTTACTTTCGAAGAATCAAGTTCCCCTCCCCGCTTCCAGCCAATGCTCTGCCCCCTCAGTGGCCTTCCAGTTGCCTGCTTGGGCAGGTTCCCCCCGGGCTCCTGGGATAACCTGGAGTCTGGGATCAGCCTGTAAAATCACTGCCAGACACTATCTCTATAAAAGCTCAAGGGAACTGAGGGAAAACACTATCAACTGGGAAGACTCTTCATGGTACTAGTTATAAAAGAAACACAACTTACACTAAGGGGAAAATCTTATGCCGAGAATACCAAGAGAAGATTTCAAATATGTAAGAGAACTCTTGCAAACTTTGTTTTTTATTCTCCTATTCCCCCTTGTAAGACCCCAGAGGACACAGGCAAAATTGAGACAAGGAAGGCAGCATGGCTTTGTGGAAAGACATGACAGAGCAATGGCCTTCAACTGCCCCTCCTGTCTGGCAGCATTTCACCACTGAGGACTGACAAGGCTGCACCAGGTGACCTCTGAAGTGTCACGATTGTACGACATCAACAAAACTACAGAGCAGAGAGAACCAGAGGTCACCACATGTGACCACTCAAAAGCTCAGTGTGTCCCTGCACATTTGTATGTGCACCACATGTGACCACTCAAAAGCTCAGTGTGTCCCTGCACATATGTATGTGCACCACATGTGACCACTCAAAAGCTTAGTGTGTCCCTATACATATGTGTGCAAGTGCCCTTGTGAGCATAAGAACTCTTAGAACTGGAGTCACAGGCAGTTGTGAACCACCATGTGGGTGCTGGGAACCAAACCCAGGCCCTGAGTGAGAAACACGTGTCTTTACCGTTTTCTAATATTATATCATATTATGGCAGTGGATCCCACGCTTCCTAATGCTACAACCTTTTAATACAGTTCCTCATGTTGTGGTTATGACCCCAACCATAAACTTATTTCATTGCTGCTTCATAACTGTAATTTTGCCACTGTTAGGAATCACAACGTAGTATCCATGGTCTTAGATGACCCCTTCAAGGGGTCTGAACCCACAGATTGAGAAGCACTGTATTATAGTCTCTTGTTGATATATTAAAGTACCACTCAGAATATTTAAGTATTATACACTTGTTATTTTGAAACATTTAAGATATTATTAACACTGCTATTATTAACGTTGAACTTCATTGAAACAACAATTGAAAAGCTCTGTTGTGCTAATTATAACTTACGACTTGTAGGAGTCATGTTCCTTACGGGGAGCACAGACAGAGGGAAGAGGCTTGAATTCTGCTTTCACTTGGAAAGAGCTTTGGTTGTTTTCTGAAAGTGGAAGCAGATAGGAAGCCCCTGCTCTCCCACCCTAACAACAGACTATCATCTAGGAAAGCCCAACAGGAGACCTTCTCCAGAGGAGGGTTCCAGGCCCCAGCAAATAAAAGGGGAAACTCAAGTACAGCCCAAACGTTTTCCTGAGTTACAGAAAACACACTGTAGGCCAAAAAGGAAGGAGTCAAGGGTCAAAAAACAAAGGCCTGGAAGTTTCCAGAGTCACCTCTAGTCTTCGGCCATGCACTTATTGGTGTGCACATGAGAGCCTCCAGAAGGATGTACTGGAGCGGCTAAGCAGAAACTGAGTTGACAGAGGACTGAAGATGGTTTGTGTTTCCACGGCCAACGTAGAAAGAGCTCACACTAGGGACTGAGACAGCTCTGCTTTAACATACCAAGGCACTGCCAAAATAAAGGCTGGTCTGGATCACCCTTTCAAAGCACACAACCGATTCCAAGTGGAAGAGGCAACCCAGCAACCTGTAACACAGAACTCACATCACTCCCCAAGGCAAGGACTAGGACAGTAACTAACCACACAGCAAGAGTCAGAATCAGGAGGAACTTGCCCAACACAGTATGCAATGGAAGACAGACTCGGCTGGCAACTATTTCTATCTAGTAACACAGTCTCTATGTTTAGGGAGGTACAAGGACACTGTCCTGAGAAGAAAAACAGAAGGTATTAAAAGAAATGGGGCTTCTGAGATGAAATAGTATCTGCAATGCAAGACGTTAACAGGAGATTAGAAAATGTTAAAGATTAATAAGGGAGAACACAACAATAAAACTCTAAAATGAGGAGAATGTGCTATTGATGGTCCATGAAACAGTATCAAGAAATATAACAAACATTTTATAGTTGAAGGAAGAACATAAAACACATTTAAAGGGTAAGACCTAAAAGATTTCCCAGTTTAATATCAACTACGAACCGACAGATTCAAAAAGCCCAGCAAATCCCAATCAGGTTTCCCAATAACTGGGAAAACTGTGTTGGAAGCATTACAGCCTACTTGCTGGACAGCAGAGAAGAGAGAAAACTATCTCAGTAAACAGGCATTGTGCTTGGAGAATAAAGATGGGAATGGCACTGGATGCCACACTGCTGGAGACAACGAAAGACATCACTGGGAGGGCAAAGTGCCAGCACCAAGCCTTACCCAGAGAAGCATCTTGTGAAAATGAAGGCAAAGCCAAAGTCTTCCTGAGCAGCAGGTCTGCCTGCAAGGACTGTTAAGGAAGCTTTGTTCCCCACAAGGAAAATGGCATCAGAGACTGGTCTGCAAAGAGGAAAGAAGAACTTGGAAGCAGCAGCAACCTGGGTACCTGCAATAGACACACCTGCCTGTTTAAACAAGACCACAGTGTAAGACTCTTAGCGTGAGTAAAGTCTACAAGCTATGACGGCAAAACAAGAGTCACCTTTGCCGAGGGTCTTACACAGCTACACATTCGAGTGCAAACCGTAAACCCTTAACGCACCACCGCAAGGCCTGGGTGAGCAGCAGAAACAATACAATAGAGATATGGGTAATAAAACATGGAAGAAATGTCAGACTCACAAGAAACAGAAAACCCCACCTCAGTCCCACAGAAGGCATGAAGAGAGGCCAAGGCACGGCAATGATGATTTTTTCCCTTTGAAGAACAGGTCTGATAAATAGGAAGAAGCAGCAAAACAGGAGGCCATATCAGTTACATCCACATCAGACACAGCATCAGCGTCTGTAAGGCACGCACTGTCACATCCACACGCACACCATCTTTCTAAAATCAACTCTAAATACACAGACACCCATGGATTAAGGGAAGAGAGAGAGAGAACTGACACGCCATGCAGATTTTGGCCAATGAGTGCCATTTGCAGTGCGTTTCTCACAGTAACTTTGGAATAAAGAAGAGACACACTTCAGAATGGAAAGTGGGTCAGTTCATTCAGGACATAACAGCATGTTTAAACCTAACATCACAGCTTCACAACATACTGGAGTAGGTTGGATGCAGGGTAATGGAGTAAGTTAGAACTGAGGAATTCACTATCCCTCAGCTGACAGAACTGACAGACAGCAGTCAGTAAAGACCTGAGCACCTTCAACCCAACTGACCCAACTCAGAGTCAACAGAGATATGTGACAATCAAGAGCAGGCCATATTTTGGACCATATATTAAACAGATTGAAATTGTACTTCTCTGACTAACAGAATTAAATTAAGCATCCATAATAGAAAGATTACCCAGGAAATCTTTACCAGAAATTACCCAGAAATCCCAAACATCTGCAAAATAATCAACATATTACTAAATAATGTATCAAAAAGAAATGGCCCGGGAGCGAGGCTGAGGGACAGGGTTAGGAGCTGCTGGCCTGTGTGGCAAGCCAATCAAAGCAGAGCCTGCAGACATTCCAACTGAATGCAAATGAAAACCCAGCTTCCCAAAATTCATACACTATCAACAGATTCTCCTCAGTGTGTACTCAAGCTGAAATGAATGGCTTTGGTAATTAAATGATAAAAATGAGTAGTTATTATTCATCATTGTATAAAAAGGAATAATTCACCACTATCTGTTGAAGATGCCCCTCAAAACCAAAGACCTCTACTGAACACATAGAAAATTCACAGTCCTGGATCTACCAGGAATATGAAGAGTGTGTTCTCAAACTCCAATGTCACACCAAGGAGTTACTGGGGTGTGAAGGTGACTGTGGCCAAGTCCTCCAACACGGGCTGACCCAGCAGGCTACAAGCAGAGCAGCCCACAGACCTGGAGATGGATGTGGGAATGCAAACAGGGCTTCAGACAATGGCCCAGCATGACCAGAAACACACAGCAGAAAAGCTGAAGGGTCAGGCCTCAGGCTCGACAAGTCACACGGAATACAGTTCCCTGCAGACATCACCATGTCAGGAGCTTGGAACGGGATTATGTCGGGCTGGAGGAAGTCCCAGATTCAAGTGCTTCAGTGGGAGATCCACTGTCCATTAGTAACATGACAGAGGTCATTCCTCTACTTCCCTCTGGCTCCCTTTCCTCCTATATGCAGTGGGTAACATCTCCTGGCTGCTGGGAGGCAGCTGCATCAGCCCCATGAGGATGCACACATTGGCATGAATGTAGGGAGAGGTGCCGAAGGCTTCAGGAAGGGGACAGAGGATGACTGATGACTCCTTAGTGATGCAGGGAGCTAGCCGAGTGTAGAAAGACGCCTAGCATAAGAGGCAGGTTACAAGTAACAAGGACCTCAGCTGACAAGCTTGCACTGGAGTGGAGGCACCAAGAAAGAGGAGATCGAAAGAGCTCCTGTAAGGTGGGCCACACTGACTGACCCAGAATGGGAGGGAGCCAGGAAGGAGCAAAGGAGACTTGAATCCAAAGCACAGAGGGTGGCTAAGAGAATTTTGACACCTAAGCAAGACGCCAAAGAGCCAATTTGGGTGTAGAAAGTTAAGATATTCCTGAAGAGACCTCTACATGTTTAAGGGGAGGGGAGTATGTATTGAACCTAGAAACTAGTACTAAGCTCTACGTCCACGTATAATTACATAAATACCACTCCATCAAGCACCACGTGTGACCCTCATCCTTCCGTTCCTAGCTGCAGTTAACCCCATGCACACCACGACTCTGTGAGGCTGCGGTTTCAGAATGACATGAATTATGACTCTGCATAGCACTGCTGACTGATGTTCAGCTGCAGACTCTAATTCATCATGGAATACATTTTTGGTGCTAAAACTGGTAAAGCCAAAGAGTGAAGAATAAAAAGGGTCAGCACAGAGAAGGAAAGACTAATTCCTCACTGTACTGGGAATAAACAAAACAAATAAGTAAAAAAGAAGGAAATATAAAAAAAATGCAGCCAACCAAAGTCTAGCCATCTAAACCCAACAAACACCCAGAGAAGATCCTCATCGGGAGTAAAGTTAGAGCTATAAGTTAGGCAGAGGCCAGTTCTCCATGAACATGGCACCGAGTCCTTTGGAATTCGCTCCCTAAAGTGACCAGGCTTTTATTCACTCCTGTCACAAACACGGACTTGAATCGATAAGTCAACAAACAGGAAATCAGACTTGGCTTAGATTCACATTCTTTCCCAGGACATCATTCAAAGTGAAACTGGATTAGCTATGGTCAGTTCTAGTCTCTCTAGGGGAGAAGGTCTGTTATGTGAAAACGGACGGCCTTTCCAAGACTATCCAACAGTTCTAAGCATCAGATACAGGGCTGGAATACAACCTGCTCCTAAGCCTGTCACAGGAGCTGTTCAGTGGCAGTCACTGAAGCTTCTAGCCAACACACACATTCGCCCAGAATCAGCTTTCAAAGCATTAGAAACACTAGCTCATGCCCTTGGAGTCACTTTTCAAGGTCTTTGCTGTGGTGTAAAAAGCAAATCTCCAAAGGCAATAAAAGAGGGGAGGGAGAGGGGAAACATCTGGACAGGTTCCAGAGAACTCACCCGTGCAAAGTCAAACGCGTATCTGTAAATGAGCTTAAAGTTTGTTGTATCGTTTAATAATGATCTTAAGTAATCCAAAGTAGTTCTGAGTTTTTCTGTTGTATCACATCTAGGAAACAGAATAAAAGTAAATTACAACCTGAGTGGTTTTTTTTTTAAATTGGAGTAATTAATATAAAAACCAAAATTTAAAAAAAAAGGTGGAAATGGGACTGTGTCCATAATGACCATTTGCTTTCTGTACTTTTTAGTAAGTGTTAAAGGCACAGAAGAGTGGACACCCAGGAACCCAGCACAGCTTCACACACTCCCCGTCACACTCATGTTCTTCTCACGTGCGCGTGCGTGAGGCCTGGACGCTTCAATGACATTGCCATCAATCCTCACCCCATTCCAGTGTTCCATGTCTACTTTCTCAGCTAGCACACAGCCTACACTGCCTCCAACTGCTCTGCAAAGTGCCTCTGACGCTGCTTTTCAGAGACCATTGCAGCTGTCTTTTTAGCATGCCACTCTGTCACGTAGGTTCCCCACGATCACTCACACATGTTGCTGATGGGAACATGGCACTGTGTCCTTATGTGCTTCCAGGGCACGCCATGAGGAACCTTGCCACACCAGGCTGTTCCCTATCGCTGAAATTAACTTGTATTAACGCAGGGAGGGGATGCTCCGAGTTCTCCATTTGTTAGTTATTTGTGTGTTCGTGTGTGTGTGGGGGGGGGGGGGCAAAGGTCAGTTTCAAGTACCACTCTTCAGGTGCTGTACATGTAAACTTGCTTTGAGACAATGTCTCTTATTGGCCAGAAATCTACCGAGTAAGCTAGAATAGCTGGGCAGTAAGCCCCAGTGACCTACCTGTCTCCATCTCCCCAGGGCTGGGATTTACATGTGTATACTTGAAAATATGCTTGGCTTTTAACATCCAGTCTGGGAATCAAACTCAGACCCTAGCCCTGTACAACAAATACTTTGCCAACTGAGCCTTCTCCCCAGCCCTAGAGTGTACTCTCCTAGCTTTGAAATATTAATATTAAGCAGCCTGTGGGTGCCACCTCAAGACTGTGACTACCCAGTTCATCAGGTTTTGTTTTCAACTTGCTTTTCCTGATGCCTCAATTTCCCCTTAAATAGTCTGTATATAAACTTACAGATCAGACGTACTAGTGCAGAGACACTGATCCTGACTGTGACATGGTGACATTCGGGTACATCAGTGAAAGCCCTACATGCCTTCTGCTGGTAATCTCCAATGCCCCTAATGAAGGTACCGGTGCAGGGGTCCTAGCCACTGCAAACACCCCTTGCCCCAGCCTCTGACATCTCAGTTGCCTCTCCTAGCAGCAAATGCAGCAGGGCTGGATGGCCACTCAACACCCCACCTACACAAAGCATCTTTACACCCCCGCTAGGGTCTGAATGGCGGCTGAACACCCCATCTACACAAAGCAGCTTATAGCCCTGCAAGGACCACACCTGAAGACGCAGCACATGGATTCCTGAACCGATGTCCTCCTGTGAGGAGCCCTGGACAACACTGTTCTCACTCTGTGGACTTAAGAGTTGCCATTTCTTTTAACTCGCTGTGTTCATCCATTCCTGACTTGTTTCTCTACAATGCTCAAACCGTCCAGTTTGGGCAGAGGCCCTGGAACCTGCATCCTTCTGATGTGAGCCTACCAATCTCTACACACTTCCTCCTTCTCTGGCATAGAAGTTCCCAGCCCCCATTTTCTTCTTTCTCTGCTTCAAACTTGAAACCAGCTGTTTTCCAGGAGCCCTGATGATGACAATCTGTTTTTACCAGTAAGTAATAGTGTTTACCTTTGATAAGGAAGCACACTAATTAGTAATTTTTACAAATTAACTTTATTTGCAACATGTAAGCCCTAAAAAATGAGAACCAGGCCAACAAGATGGGGGGTGGGATAAGAGAGCTTGTTGCACAAATCCGGTGACCACAGTTCTATCCCAGGAACTCAGTCAACAGTACAAAGTCCTCCTGTGACCTTGTAATGAATGGTACACTGGTGAACTGTCATGTACTGTCTGAACTCATTGAGAAGCTGGCTCTTGAAAGAGGGGTGGACTGTCCTCTGGCCCCAGTCCCATCCTGTGCAGCCCCTGCTCAAACACACTTAAGTGTCATCTTTGTCAGGGGGATGTGCTGCCTTCCCGAGGGTGGCAGGGATTAAGGAGAACAACTCAACAGCAGACTGCTCGAAGGCAAAGCTTTCTTCCACAGAACCTACCATGGCTTGTTTACCAGTAGTATCAAAGTGCAGAACCTACCATGGCTTGTTTACCAGTAGTATCAAAGCGCCAAGAGTGAGGGAAGGAGGGTGGGCAGTGGGAAAGGCTGAAGGTCAGCCGAGGGACATGGGGGTGGGGAGCTCCACCGGACTGCCTCAACTTCCCCAGTGGGTTTCCAGGTGGACCACCCAATCAGGCACTATAGCCAATGCCTTAGTGGGGCTTCCCAGGCACTGTCTGGAGGATGTGCGAGCTCCTCACTCACTGACATTCCTCTCCTGGGGTTTCTGTTCGTTTACTTGGAAGTTCATCCTAGGGGACTCGGCTCTATCAGGAATGCCATTGGCTGCTTTAAAAGGGCTTCCACAATCAATTCTGCTGGATAGTTTAAGCCCTCAATTTCATGTTTGTTACTAATCTATTCTTTTAATTTCATTTGCTATGATACACTTAATGAACTCACTCATTCAAAACCAAAAGAATGGCTATACAAGTCTCCCACAGTCCACTGTGAAAACTTTATATTGAATCCTACAAACAACAGAGGCAGCCTCCTGCTGTGGGAGAGACCAGGCGTGCACCCTCAACAGCTTTCAGATCTCCCAAAAAGAGTTGAGAAGCTGAGAGTCTAACTATAGACCTAGTGTCAGAACCCAAATGAGGATGGCAGAGACAAGAAAAAGGAAACACCCAAGGCAGCATGGGGTAGGTATGGCTGGGACATGGGCGCAGCAGCTGGCTTAGGCTTATTTGACATTGGGTGTACTTCTGCAGAACCAAGACCCTATTAATTAAAGAAAAAATTAATGTTACGAATACTGAGGGAGGGCTTGGAACGGGGGAAGCTAGTCCATCCAAAACCATGTAAGGCTGGGTTCCTAGTCGTCACTAGAAAGGAAACGCAAGGGACACATTTAGATGGGCTGTTTCATCCCGAGCAACAGATTCAGGTGCAGGAACGTCAACAGAGAGGGCTGCTAGAGAGAACGGAGTGTGTGTGGTGCTGGGGCAGGACAGAGTGCAAAACCAAAACAAGACCTGGGCCAGGCCTGGATGACCTTTCTCCTCCTCTAGAAAAACATCTGCAACTCATGTCCAACTGTGAGAAATAAGCAAGTCTCCTCTTTAAAATGAGATCAAATATCAAACGTATATCCAAAATTCCATCCCGTATATCCAGCAGTACTGGTCCACCTATCACAGGGGCTCTTCTTTGTAAACTCAGAGCTCAAGCCAATAGGAAGACAGGGCTCAGTTGCCCTGCCTGAAACAATAGGTTGCCCTCTAGTGGACACCCAACAAGAACCCTGTCAGAGGATAAGGGACAATAGAGAAACAGGTTTGTGTTGTGTCCAACCCAGAGGGCTTTCCAGAAAGTGGCTGTATTTCCACCTCAAGTGTATTCTACATGGTAAGTCACAAGCTCAGTGAGTGAAGTACACTTCTCAGTACAGACAGCAGGCCCACCCCTCAGCCCTCAACACCTGCATCCCCTCATGTGGTCCAAAGCTATTTTCCTAGCCTACCAGAGCTTTACACAAACACTGGCTACCATTCTAAGCCCTCCCCAAACTCAAGGCCCTTCCAGTTCTAAAACATCCCCACTGTGAGGTAATAACCACTCTGAGAGGCTGTCTTTTTCACCAAAGGCTGGACTGCTACAGTCTCTACCTGTGTCTGCCACTCTCTCACTCACACACGCCACCAATTTGTCCGCTGAAATCTTAATCCCCAAGGCATTGTATTAAACTGTGGGGCTTGATGCCCAGTGGATGGCCTCATACCCAGGCACACAGGGAAGAATTAACTACATTCAGGGGTTATTAATAACAAAAAAAAACAGTTAAAGGGGGAGGATGTGAAGTAGATAGGAGAAAGATGGGGTGAGGGTGACCAGGAGAAGGTGGGAAGAGTAGTGAACTGTTATGGTCAAAATATACACATACATGTTTGATTAGATTTTAAACAAGTAAGTTAAAAATATTTTTAAAATTTTGGAGGTGAATTTTGGACTGAGTCATGAAGGCAAAGCCTTTGTGAATGGGATTAATGTCCTTAAAAAAGCGGCCTAAAGTAACTCGTTTGTCCTAACCAGCGGGTGAGCCACACAGCCATCAAGCACTCCTGGACAAGCCAGAGCCAAGCTGTCCCTAGATACCGAAGCTGCTGGAGCCTTAGCCAATAGCTTCACCCAGAACTGTGCGGAGCCAACTTCTGCTATTTATAAGCGTCTCTGTCTATGGTACTTTGCTGTATCAATTTAAATAAAGTAAAATGAGTATCACTGCACATAGATACAGGTTTTTATCATATACACATGGGTTCCAACTTGAATCTATAGTATTTAACAAGAAAGACTTAATAAAATGAAACTGACAAAAACCAGGGGGAGAAATCTAAACAGAAGACAAACATAACTAGAAAGACAGGCCACTTCCATTTTAGTACACACAAGCAACTTCCTTTTGAGTTTTCCTGTGGACTAGGTAAACCCATCTTACAAACACAGGACTTAGCTGATTCAACGAGCAGAATGACTAATATTTCTGAACTTTTTAAGTATTACTTCTAAGTCCTGCCCCTAACGGGCTTTGTTTTGGTGACAAGTTACTTTCATGGTCAACCTGGCTGCACTTAGAATCACCCAGGAAGTGTAACTCTCGGTGCCTGTGAAGGTGTTTCTGGAGAGATGACTCAGGGATGAACACCCACCACCCTGAGTGTGGGCAGCAGCACCCCAGGGGCTGGGGCCCTGAAATGAACCAGAAGGAAGGATAAAGATAAATGCCTGACAGTGTGGTTCATACACATCTGGAACACATTTACTGGAGTATTTAAAGCTGCAACAGTTTTAAGGCTAGCAAAGTTCTAGAATGTCACAAGCTGAGCTTACTGGGCTAGCCTGGTCAAAGTGTGGAAGCCTCCAGTACCAACGGAGGGACGACTACCCAGCAGCTCTCAGGAGGGCGCGTGGTGGGGGGGGATGGAGCTTGGGGAACTGGACTTGAGACCAATCATATTTGCCAAGGAACTGGCAATTGTTGGCTCATGTTCTAAAAAGCTGAAGGCTGAGTTCAAAACTAATCGTCTATTTTGTCTAACAGGAAATTTCAGGACAGTGTAAAATGTCCGAGCTGTGGGCAAGGCTCACATGCGTTCACCTCCATTTACAGTCAAGAGAACAGGAAGAAAGAAGTGTGAACATGGCTGGAGGTGAAGACAGAAGTGAACCAGTTTGGCAAGGATTTGAACCGTGTTAATACTGGGATCAAGATGAGAACTGAGCAAGTGCAGACAGACCAGCTAGCTGGAACTATTAAGAGAGACCAACAACATTGCTGAGGAAACCCCTCAGCCATTGGCTCATACTGATCACACTTCAAAATGCAGCAATGCAGACTCCTTTGAAAACTCTTATTTGGAGAGTGACTGATTCAAGCGGCACCTGGAAGAAGGCCACCTAGGAAGAGTGGAATACTTAGGACGGCATTTCCCCAGGTTCAGCGTCGAAGGCACACAGGGGCCGCTGCACCTTGGATCAGGGTGTATTTAGAGCTGGCAACACAACTTGGCACAATCTGTCCACACGTGCTATGTTTTCAGGCAGACACAGTACTGGAGCTACGGGGTCATGGAGAGAGAACTGCCAAGGCTCCCTCAGGACACTGAGGCCAGGCGACGTGTAGTAGAAAGGCGCTCCCGCACAGAACTCTGAGTGGGCAGTGCGTCAAGCAGTGGAACTAAAGCCCATGTTGCAACACAGATCCCAAAATACCGCAGACGGCAACCAGGAAGGTGGTCATGTTTACTGAGGAACCTTTGCAAGTACGAAGAGAGCTGGCCCAAGAGAGATGCCATGTGTCCCACAGGTGACACAGTGGGAGGGATACTGTAGCCCAGCGGAGCTTGAAAGCCACTGCGAGCCCTCAGATCCTGGGCATGGAGCTTCAAGGTTTTGTGTTCATTTAGGGCTTCTGGTCTTAGGTAGTTCTTTCCTGGTATCCTCCCAATTCCTCATTTTGGGAATCAGAGTGTTTATTCTATGCCATAGTATACTTAATTTTACAGGGCCCACAACTAATTGATTGCCTGGACTCTCGAAAGAGATTTTGGACTTCTAAAAAATGTTGGAACCCTAAGACTATGAAGACTTCTAAGTTGGTCTAAACGCACTTGGCATTATGAGGTGGTCAGGAGCCTATACAAAGTGTCCACATTAGGCTTACGTTTTAAAACTTAGTTTCTAGTTAGTGGCATGGTTGAGAGGCTGTGGAGCTCTCGGGAAGTGTGGCCACGCTGGAGGAAGCAGACTTGCATGCCTTTGTCGCCAGGTCCCCACTGCAGACATCTACTCATGTCGTGCGTCAACATAAACCTCTCCTCTCTGAGCTGCTTCTTGCATTAGTTAGTTTTCTGTCATTTTGATAATACACTTTGATCAGGGTAACTTAAAGAACAAGTTGATTCTGGCTTACAATTCCAGATGGCTAAGAGTCCATCCTGCAGCAGGCCCAGTAGTAGGCAGCAGACACAGTGACAGGGAGCTAAGACATCACATCTCAACCTCAAGCAAGAAGCAGGGAGAGAAGTAGAAGGCAAGGCTATATGATCTCAAATCCCAACTCAGTGACATACTTCCTCCAGCAAGGACACACCTTCTAAATGGCCCCAAACAGTACCAGGAACTTGGGGACCAAATGTTCAAATACCCAGGCTATGGGGCCACATTCTCATTCAAATTATCACACTTCTTGTTAGGTCATGGTGACAAGACAGAGCTGTGGTTTCCAACCTTCCCAATTCTGTGACCCTTTAATACAGTTCCTCATATTGTAGTGACCCCCAACTGTAAAATTATAACTGTAACTTTGCTACTGTCATGAATTGTACGTAAATATCTGAGTTTTCCAATGATCATAGGCAACCCCTATGAATGGGCTGTTTGACCCCACGAGGGGGTTGTGTCCCACTGGTTGAGAACCACTGAGAGAGAATTGTGCTCATGGTTTTCTCTTCCAGGATGTGGCAACTGGCATATCAGAGCCATTCAGATATTTCCTAAACAGATTGCTAATCAAGGGAAGGAAGCTACAGGAAGGTCCTTAAAACCTTGAGATTGTACAACACTTGAACCACAGAGCGATAATTCTACCTGAATGAGCACCTCCATGTTGGATAAGGAAACCAGTCTACACATTTTACACCACACACAGAGAAAAGGACAGCAGATTCCTCTGTCTTTATAGCAGGCCATGTATCACCAGACCCTGAACTTGTAGAATTAGGTCCAAGCCACCTTCAAGAATCCACCCATCACACACTGCACTACATCACAGAACAGAGTCTATAACCAAGAGCTTCATGGAGTCCTGTGTCCCCAACAATGCAGACACTGGCCTCTCTGCAGAAGTGTCGCACCCAAACACACAGGCAAGGCCTGACATGAATAAGAAATCTTGTGAAGATAAATGTCTGACAGAATCTAAGACTGTATGAAAATGAGCACTACCCCTTCAAGAACAAATGAGCGCGGGCCTTTGAGCACGGGCCTGAAAGATGGTGCTGCCTCAGCCTTGGACAAGCTGAACAAAGTCTCCACACGCCACGCATTCATCACATGGACACTCAGAGAACAGCTACAAATCACTCTTTTCTGACAGCAGTAGGAAAAGCAATAAGGAAAAGGATAGGTCAGCAGGCTCTAACACAACAGACGCCATTACACAGGCATTTCCTAGGCCTCCACCCTACAACTGTAGTGCACACAGACAAGAAATGTATCTACAAAAGGATGGTGACTTCCGCCACGGACGATGCTGGCAGAGGAAACCGAGTTAAGAGCCAAGTCGTGTTTTTTCTTCCCAGCCCTCCTCTCACGAGTCACATATCACTCTCCCTAAACCCTCAGTTTCCCCATCTGTGCAATGTGCAAAGTGAAGCCAACCTGCCTGTTTTCACACTGTGGGGTTCAAAGAGGAAAACAGCAAAGAGAAGGCACAATGCACATGGCTGAGGCTGTACCCACAGGGACACTAAAGGCCAACGAGTCCATCATGGTTTCAATAAAGTCATGAAACCATCTCAGTTACAACTTTAATCCAATAAATTGTAAGTCTGTCATTCCTAGTTAAGGGGAAAAGAAAAAGATAACGTACTCTTGGTTCTTAGACCAAAGCTAACTAGTCTTTCATCTTGGACACCATCTGAATTATCCCTCTCTCCAAAGTTGCTCCTTCCCATACAGCAAAATAATTTGTCTTTTTGAATGAAACGCTAAGCTAAGAAAGTACACACGCACATACGGATGCACAGCAGGGGGGGGGGAGATATGCGCGCACACACACATACCAAGTAAATACATAAAACTACTAATTTTTTTTCTTAGTCTGGACTAAGGGGTTCAACATGGTTCTGACCGGATAGACTAAAACAATAAGTTTTTAAAACAAAGAACTTTAAAAGAAAGAAAACATAAAATAGCTTAATTTTTAAAGCATGATTGTATACTGGAATGATAAT
This sequence comes from Grammomys surdaster, assembly GCF_004785775.1. Taxonomy (NCBI): domain Eukaryota; kingdom Metazoa; phylum Chordata; class Mammalia; order Rodentia; family Muridae; genus Grammomys; species Grammomys surdaster. The sequence continues at coordinate 9,423,178 of NW_021604791.1, forward strand.
GTGTGGGTGCCAGTGGCTAAATAAAATGTATTGAAACTTTATTTTTTTAATGTGGCTATTATAAAATTTTAGTTTACATACGTGGCTCACATGCATGGGAAAGGGGAGACTTATTTCTTGCCAGAGCTACACCAGAGAAATACTACTGCTTTTTTTGCCATACATATAATATATAAACACTTCAGTCACTAAACTATGACATCATTATCCTCAGGATGGATTGTGGTCTTTCCATATCGGGCCAAAGGGAAGCTGTTACACTACCAGGCTTCTGTTCTTCACGTTCTACCACATCCTGAGCTCCCAGGAGCGAGGAGATCCAGACAGGCCCCTCCTTTACCCTACACCCATATTCTACACCCCTCTACTAACCACCCAAGACCCTCACAGCCCCGGACTTACTGTAGGGAAGTCATTCCTTTCAGCCACTCCTGTAGTGTAAAATAGCCCATGTTTTGTGCATCCAATTTCCAAGCTAGGACAAGCATAACTACCTGTTAAAATACAGAGATACAGTGACAAATCAGACCTCGGCAATTAGCTACTCCAATGTCCTGCAAGAGCTTCTGCCCACAGTGGCCCAGTCACTGAGGTATGAAAGGTGGCTTCAAAGCAGAGTTAGTTGGGTTTGAAAAAAATAACATAATAAAACTAGTGATAAAATTATTTTTATTTTAAAACATTAAATTAAAAAATCAGTAGGGTTTTTAGATTTAAAGAGGTCAAAATATGATTGCTAAATAAAGGTAAAAGAAATGTGATTTATAAATTAGCGGGCTGCTAAGAAGAGTTCCTCTCCCAAAGGGCACATTATACGTTCTTCAGATTACCCACAGTAGAGTTTCTCCTAGCTCAGAGGTGTCCTGCAATTCTGATGTATTAATATCAATTTACTCAGGTAAACCAACCTATACTCTTAACTGACTGGGCGTATTATCAGGCTTAGCCTCTATTCTGTTCTGTCACAAAGACTAAAGTAAACATGAACTCAACATGGATGGTACCCACGGACATGGTAACAGGGACAGGAAAGCCCAGCAGGCCTCAGCCCCACACAAAGAACTGCAGGCCAGGAAGGATGCCAGTCAGGACCGCCCAGAGTGGGAGAAATAGTCTTCCCTAAGGAAGAGTGTATGTACCGCAACACACACACACATGCACGCACAGACGCACAGACACACACACACCGACACACAGAAACACACACACAGACATAGGCACAGACACACACACATACACAGGCACACACACATATACACACACCAATTAATGAAAAAAGGTCATGAATCTTAAAGAGCAAAGAGGAGTATATGGATAAGTTTTGAGAAAAAAAAGAAGAGAACAGAGTTTTAGTATTTGATACTAATTTGTATCTAGTTTGTAATAGATGTAATAGTGTTTTTAAAGTTCTGCATAAAAACATGTTTAATAAGCAGCTAAGAATGAAGGAACATGAACTTACACACACGAACACAAACACACACACACACACACAGTTAAACAGGTACAGTGGACACTCACCATCCTTGGGTTAAATCAGTGAGAAAGCTATGTGTTTTTCAGGACCCCCAATCCTTAGTAAATGAAAGGATACTGAATTTTATGGGCCTGATAAAATCAGAAACCAAGGAGTTAAAATACCTGTAAAGTGTTCATAGAATCAGAAAACAAACACTGCCCTCAGCCACTGCTTGGCTTGCTTGGCAGGCTGCAGCCTGAGGACTGACAGTACATCAGGGTTTATAACCCCACTTCTTACCTCAGGATATGAAATACCACCAGTACTTCTGCCCCACCTCAGAACTGAAGCACAGCAGCACATACTTGGAAACAATCCAAGTCTTAATTTAGTCTTTTAGTCCTCCACGTAATTTTACATATCAAGACTGTCTCTTCCTACAGAAACAGAGTTCTAAAGGGTTCCTAACTGCCAACAAGGATGCCAGGAATAGCTAGCTGCCTTTTCTCCAGAACTGTTATTGGTGAGGAGCTTCAAGCACTTTTCCTTTTCCAGTCAGAATCAAAGCCAGGACATCTCCCATGGAGGCAGGCTTTCTGCCTCAGTGAATATATGTTCAGCCCATCCCTCAGATCCTGAAGCCTAACCCTGAACTCCTACTCTCACTGGACCTGCGGCTGGCCCCGCCCCTCTTCCATCTCTCTTCTTTGCCCATCCGTATCTCTAACCACTGCCAGCTCAACTCCCTCCCACCCTTCAGCTAACAGCTAGAGAAACCTGCCTCATTCCTGCACAGCAGAGGCCACCACGTCAAACACTGATGACATGCTCCTCTCTAAATGCTTACACCAAGGTGAATAATTTACCAAAATATTGAAGTGAGAACACCTTGAAATAATTTTTTTAAATTTTCAAAACAAAAATCCACATCATGAGACACATTCTAAGGATACTTTAGAAAATTTAACTCTTCTCTTGGAGAACCTGTGGGGAGGGAGTAGTCGGCAAGGCGCAGAAAAGGAGAAAAGGAAAATGAAGACCAAAAGGTGTAAAACCTCAATTCCCAGTTTTCATTAGCAGCACAGTACACACCGTGGGCAACAGATGACTTTAAAAGTCTGAACAAAAGGGACAGTCCCTTGAGACCTCCTGCAGACCACAAACTCCCTTGGGACGGGCCGTGTGTGTTAGTTACACTGGCAGTTAGAGAGATACTGACGTGCATCATTTATCAACAGGGCACACATGTAATTTTTCATTTTAGTGTAACGTGTGAGAACAAGACAGACCATTTCACAGTCATGATGCAGAGATCTAGGCAAAAATAATTAAGCATATATAAAATAGTTCTAAATTCTGAGGGAAATATTTAGTGCTTTTATACTAAAAGTCAGTCAGTTTTTGAGTTAAGTTCAATTAGAAGTGAAAGACCTGAGGAAATTTTATGGAAATTACCACCTACTCAACCCTTCATGAATAATTATTTAAAATCTGGAACTCTTTTATTAAGCGGGAATAGTTACTGAGGGGATAAAGGCACACAGCACACGGTGACTCGTACCCTCTGCTCATCTGGCACTGTAGGTATGTGTGTCCACACCCTTTTTATACATCAGAAACTATCACTGAATATACAAGAAATCAACTCAGTAAACGACCACAGTTACAGCACAGCACTTGAAGGGAAGAAACCAGGCCAGGCAGTGGTGGTGAACACCTTCAATCCCAGCACTCGGGAAGCAGAAGCAGGTGGATCTCTAAGTTTGAGGCCAACCTGGTCTACACAGCAAGTTTCAGAACAGCCAGGGCTACACAGACAAATCCTGTCTCTCACAAAGAAGGGGGAGGGGGAGGGAGGGAGTAGTGAGGGAAAGGGAGAGAAAACATTCTGTTTACAAATCAAACTAGAATTAGAACATATTTCTTAGCTGGCCTCACACAAACCAACACATAATTACGTCTTGTGTTACTGCTTTACTTTGCAAAAGACAAACAGAGGCAAGAAAGGAGGACCATTCCACACTGTCCCAAAGGTGGACTTACGTTTTCTGGTTCAACACCAATGTCTTCACAGAACTTTTCCATGCCTTCAGGACCCACCGCATCCTCAGCTCCTGTAATGAAAGGAAGTATCACGTGAATTAAACTTGGCACACTATCAAATATGTCCGAGAAGAAGAAAAGGACCTAACTAACTCCTCTGGGAAGAAGTCAAGTACAAATTAGAAAATACTCAATTGAGCCCTTTAGGATTAAACCTTTAAAGGAGTCTATTTTGGACTCTCCGTGGACTCAATGTGCACCCTGACCTTTGGAGAAGGCGGTCATTTCTAAGGACAAGGCTATTTCAAACCACTGCTTTTTAAAGTATCTAAAAACTCTGCATCTGATTTGGTAATGATATCTATAATAAACACATGCAATAATTTCTAGAATCATCACAAAGAGTCACACACTAGCCTCTATAAAATAGGAACTATAACATGTTTTTATATAGAAAAAAATCTAATGTAATCCAATATCTCTAAATTCAAACAGTTTTTGAAAAAAATTATTTCTATACTAAATCCATACTGATTTTTTCCTTGACATTATTTCCTAAGTAGGACATAATATATACTGACACAGTATATAAATTTACTACATATTTAGTATTAGAAATCTAGAAATGATTTAGAGTAGGCAGGAGATTTTTTCACAGGTCACATGATCCAAGTGCTAGTTCATTTCACTCTAGAGACTTGAGCACTGTGGAGTCTGGTCCCCTCCAGTCCTGGAATCAATGTCCAGAACATATCATGGGACATTATCATTTTGTTCTCTTTTTATAATCTCTCTCTCTCTCTCTCTCCCTCCCTCCCTCCCTCCCTCCTTCCCTTTCTCTCTCTCTCTCTCTCTCTCTGCGTGTGTGTGTGTGTGTGTGTGTGAGTGAGTGCATATGTGTGTGTATCTCTGTCTGTCTATGCATCTTCTTGCCTGTTTTCTGAGGCTCAAAGAGGGCTTAGGATGCACTTGACCTAGGGTTGTACATGGTGCCCAAGTTCAGTCCCCAGCAAGCTCAGTACATCTGTCCAGCCAGATTTGACCCTTGATCTATACTGTCTCCCCAACACCCTGGTTCTACCTGTTCCTTCCCAGAGACTGCCTGTATCTCCACTTCAACTCATGCTTGTTCTTTCCTGAAATTTTCTCTTTCCTATACCTATCTTTCCCCTGAAATTCAAAATCACCAAAATCACCAGTAACTCCTTACCTCTCCAATCTAAGGGACAACTTCTATCTGTGTTGTACTTGATCTCAAGAGGTTTGACGTAGCTCTTTATTCAAGAAACTCTCCTCCCATGGCCTCCAGAAATGTCTTCTCATCTGGCTTTCCTCCTCTTTTGGATTCTTTATAGGTTCTTTTGCTCATTAAAATGGACGTGTAACATTAACTGCTAGTCTTTAGGCCAGCAGGTTCTCAACCTACTGTAGGTCGTGGCCCTTTCGGTAAACCGCTATCTCCAAAACATTTTAGATTATAATTCATAATAGTAGCAAAATTAAGAGTTATAAAGTAGTGACCAAAGTAATTTTAGGGTTGGGGGTCACTACAACATGAGGAAGTGTGTGAAAGGGAGGGTCACAGCGTTAGGAAAGGCAAGAGCCATTGCTTTAGACTCTCATCCACAATTTGCAACCACTCAAAGTTTAACTTCTCAGATCTCATCCTGACCGTCTACACCATCCACCTGACTACTCAGTTCCACATCTGAAACTAGATCAACCTTCTTCCCAAGCCCACTGCTACTTCACTTCACTCTCCAGCAGCACCTCTAGATGACACCTGGCCTCTCTGTGTCAACCCTACATACCTAGAAACAAGCCTGGGAGTCACTCTCCCTTCTCCCTCACTAGCCACCTGATACAAATGCCCCACCTCCTCACTGTTACTTACTGGCTCCCCTCCAGTCCAGCCCTGGCTCAGGCTCCATTCTCTGAGACCACTGACTCATGCTGAACAAAGCTACTACGAGGTCCTCTCCAAGTACAACTCCCATGCTGGCTTAACTCCTCCAATAGCTCTTTATTACCTAGAGTCTAAGCCCAAGTCTTTAGCACATTAGCTAAGGTTCTCTATGATTTAGCAACACACACATATGTGCACACGCGTGCGTGCACACACACACACAATCACCACACACAGGCACACACGCACACAGAGGTCCCATATATAAGGGCAACAGTAATGATCCAAGCCAGTAATCCTAGCACTCAGGAAGTAGAGTCAAGATCAGGAGCTCAAGGTTGGCTATTCCAGCTAGATGAGGCCAGCATGGGTTCTGGACAAAATGGATGGATGGAAGGAAGGAAGGAAGGAAGGAAGGAAGGAAGGAAGGAAGGAAGGATGGATGGATGGATGCTCGCTCCAGAAACACCTACTGACCTCTGTGTGATTTCACAATACATGACAAACGCCAGATGCCATATGTGCTTTTTGTGCCTTGGCCTGACCTCTCCTTCCCCTTCTTCCCTGGATAACTCATTCAACCACTGAGAATAAAACCAAGTGATCTCCCCCATTCCCACCTCAAGCCACATTAACCATGTCCGTTGTGACTCTGTTCAATGCTGAGGACGGTGCTCCCTGTCAGGCACATTGCATCCAAGAGAGCCAGCCATTTTCCCTTCTCTGAAAGCTTGTGAGCAAGACCCATTCATTCTACAACCGCAGCACCAAGCTGGCGTTACTCAGTAAGAGTTTGCTCAGCAAGTGAAGCGTATTATACTAGGGCAATTCCTGTAGAATCTTTTTGCAGATCTTACTGCAGATCCAATGAGCTACTCAGTCCAGCAGAATCAATCATCTTCCTATGTTGCTGTTTCATCAATACCATTTATTGAAGAAGTCACAGACTATGCACTGTGGCAGTGCTTGGGATACAAAACGGGTCAGTGGTACCTAAGTCTTGCATTCCATTAAGGGAGAAGAACATCGGAGCAGTTTCAATACAGAACAATGACTAAGCCACAGTAAGAGTACACAGTGCGTACCCTCCAGGAGCATCTGCTGCAAAGGCCTGAATCACTTCCTGCCCTGAATCAGCCCCTTCCTTACAATTTCAACAAAGAAAAGTATTTTCCCAGTGCTACCATCTTCCCTTTATTTGCAAATGTTCTATTTTTTAAGAACAGATGCTCTGTCTTCCATAGTCAACTGCCATCTCTTTCTTGGACCTCCCTTCTTATCTGTTATTTTTCTATACTCCTTAATTTTAACTTGACCATTAGAGAAATCAAGTTTAACTTGGGGGAGGCGATGGGACTGTATATTAATGTATAGTACAAATATCATCTGACAGTGAAGATAAAAATATTTAAAAAGCAGATTTACCCTCTAAGTATCCTTCCCAAATAAACCCTTCACAAAAATGTAAATGTACAGAATATATACATACTGGTATCACATGATCAGGAAACTCACTTTGGCTCTCCAGAATACCTTAATTTCCCAATATTTACATTCAATTCTTTTTCATATGCAATAGGGCTGGCTAGTAACCTCCAAGCAACAGTAAATAAGAGCAGTGAGGAGGAACAGGCTATGTCACTCACAACTCAGTGGGAAGACATTTATGAGTTGATACTGACGTACCTGCAGCTCTGGCTCCAGTGAGTACACAAGATCACGCGTGCACTCCCGAAGGAATTACACATTAATTAATGCATTTACATGAGAAAATATTCAGGTCTAAAAGACACAAAGTAAAAAGTTGGAAGCTGCACTTCCCTCTCCTTACTGATTAGGCATGCATCCCCTAGGCTTGTGATACTAGGTGAAGCAGTCATACAATGGCTGCCGATTTTACAGCTTGCTCACACTTCACCTGTAACTCTGGTTTTGTCCTGGCACTCCCTGTGGCTCCCCCTGACTACTTATTCTTGCTAACTGGCGCAGAGGCCAGAAGACTGAAGATTACTAAGGAAAGACCCTTTATTCCCATTTTGCTAAGGTGTGCTTCAAGGAACAAATGGCTTTCTGGTATTTACAGATCTTCTTGTCATTTGTTTTAATTCCTGTTCTTCCTGATTTTAAAAACTCTTTCACTGAAGCTGACTACGGAACTTACACACCTGCATGTGTGTGTGTGTGTGTGTGTGTGTGTGTTTCCCATCTTGCTCTGCTCCTTTTGCACCTCTAATATGACACCACCATTCACATTCATTACAAAAATGATGGCTTTCAACTTATTAGCCTGAAAACCACACGAGAAACTAGAAACAATGTACAGAAAGCCTTTAACCACAGTGAGCATCTGGTGTGGCAGCACATGCTAGAGTATTTGAGAGACAAAGGCAAGTAGATCTCTGTGAGTTCAAAGCCAGCCTGGTCTAGATAGACCAGACAGAGCTAACAGAGAGAACTGTCTGTGTATTATAAAAGAACATGACTTCAGTATATAGTTTATAATGTTTTACTGTCAAAAGTGTATTCTAAAAATAGCAAAATATAGCATGTTATCATTTAACATTACCTCATCGCCTGTCATGTAACACTGCTTTCAATCCAGCTGTCAGCAGACTGCTCACTGGGATTGTACATGGCTGCTGGCTACTGTATATGTCAACGTGACACAGGCTAGGGTCATCTGGGAATAAGGAATCTTAACTGAGAAAATGTCCCCATAGGACTGGCCTATAGGCAAGTCTATAGGGCATTTTCATGAATCAATGAATGAAGGGAGAGAGGGAGGGAGGGAGGGAGGGCCGAGCCACTATGATAACCGAACTGCACTTATACTTGCTAGGAAAAAGGAAAATCAATTTTTCCAAAAGACTGACACTGGATTTATTAACCACTCCAGGACAGGCTTCATGTTCAGGAGGAGCTGACCAACATATAATGGACTCCACAGGGGTTTGGGTTTTGCTTGGTTGGTTTTTGAGCTGCTTTTATTTGATTATAGTTTGGTGTTTTGTTTAGGGGGTGTGGATTTATTCTTTCTTGGTTTGGGGAGATTTCATTGTTGTCTTGGGTTTTGTTTAGGTGGGTATGGAGGGGAGAGGATCTGGAAAGACTTAGGAGAGGGGAAGAATATGATCAAAATAAATTTAAAATTATCTTAAATTATAAAAATATAAGAATAATAATAAAATACAGTAAGATTAAACATAAGCTAATATCAGAACTGGACGAACAGAAGGAACTAACATCAGAATTACATAAAACAAACAAAAGGATCTTGATCAAGAATCAGAGACTACTCATCTGCTGACTCAGGAATCCCATAAAAGCACTAAACTGAAAGTCGTAAGAGATACATGAAGGATGTGGTGCAGGCCCGTGCAGGCCCTGTGCATGCTGCCCCATCTCTGAATTCACAGGAGCTATGATTGCTTTGTTTTAGAACAGTAGTATGTGATTTTATCCTAGGTCTCTGGGCTATCTGTCTTAAGTTCTAGTTACACCAAGAAGTACCAGGTATGGGTTCCCTCTCATGGAGTGAGCCTTAAGTTAGATCAGCCATTGGTTGGTCACTTCCAGGAGCTCTGTGGTGCTGTTGCACTAAAATATTTTACAGGCAACACACCACAGTCAGAGGGCTTGTGGCTAGGTGTTTAACTTTCTCTTTTGGTAGGTAGGATGCAGAGTATCTTCCAGTAGCAAAGACACCAGAATGGAGGGGTGAAGGTTCTCTGTAGGCCCAAGCTCTACTTCTCCATGTTCAATGAGTTGTGTGGGCGTTGTCTTCAGCAATGGGCCCTTGCCATCAGTTTGTGGAGAGCAACTTATAGTCTTAGCAACAGCCTGGGTTGTTTGACGATTCCCATGGGCCCTTCGGCCAACATCAGTTAGATGTAACCCAGTCCCTGGACTAGAAGCTTCACTTGGTGACAAGAGATGGCCAGTTGGGGTTCTATTTCCTCCATTATTTGGCAACTTTATCTAGATCACTGTCATATATGTATATGTTTTAGGAAGCTTCCACTGTGTTAGGTCTCCATATTACCCCTCAAATGGCCCTTAATTTTTAGTTGTCTCTCCTGTATTCACTTCCGGGAAAACCTAGCTCACTGTGGGTGGTACCAGCTCTGTCAGGTGGTCCTGGGCTCTGTAAGAAAGCAGGCTGAGCAAGCTCTGCTCCAAGGCTTCTGGGAAAGTTCCTGTGTCCAGGTTCCTGCCTTGAGTGCCTGCCCTGACTTCCCTCAGCGACAGAGTGAACATGAAAGTTCTAGGTTCCTCCACAGGTTGCTCTCAGTCATGGAGTGTATCGATGTGACAGAAACACTGAGAGGGATCTGTCAGTCCATCTCGAGATGACTTAGTGAGGAAGACCTAAGACAACAACTGCATCTGTACTCAAATAGTCAGCTGGGCGAGCCCTGGCTTACTTGGCTGTCACTGGAGGTCAACTGGGAAAGGCAGATTATAGGAAAAGTCAAAACACTAAGTGATGCCCCCCACCTCCCTGCCCCTTAAACAGGGTGTCTAAGTAAACACATCTAACTTTGTCCTGACCCCCGACCCTCACGCCGATGTCCTCACGACAGTGCTAGGGCACATCACTGAGCAAGAGGCTCTCCCTCCGTGGGTCTCTTTGGTAGTTTTTAACATAGCTTTCCAAAATACACTTTCATATTTTCATGAATACCCACTTTGGCATTTTACAAATTTTTATGAATATAAAATACTTTATATATTCTATAAACAAATTTTAAAATATATTTTATACTATCTTCCTAGTCTCTAATCTCATTTTGTTTTGTTTTCTGGGACTAAAAGACAAATACTGACAGAACTTAACTCAAAATAGCCTAAGGGCTTATAGTCACAGCCTACATAAACAGCACGGCCTATGTAAGTGAGCACTGTTTAAAAAATAAATAAAAAATGTTAAAGCCTGTAAAAACTACCCTGACTTCTTATTCAGAAATGAGACTTCAGAAATTAGAAGGTATCTGATAAACTGTTAATATAAAATTGAGTATTTCCATTTTTCAAAAAGACTTGAAAGTAAACCCTGCCTCTTCCCTGAGCCAACCCAATTTCCAAATTAGAATAAGGAATAAATGGACAACCTCAGACACTGGGAGGAAGAAGTCTCAGAGAAAGGGTTTATTAACTGAACATCTGGACTCAGTGACTGAGTTTCCACTGGTCTGGAAAGCTGAGAAACTCCAGCTTAGTATGTGTTAATCCATGCTGGCCTTGGGCTCCTCGGAGCAGCAGTAGAACTGGAGCCTCGGGACTAGAGAACCCATGTGACACCATCTACCCAAGGCCCTACTCTGCCCACTTCACATCAGGTTAAAAAGCAGGGAGAGTGCTTTTGTCCTCAATCCAAACCAGCACACCCACTTCCAGGCCACCCTTGTGCAGCCTCACAGCCTTTACCTACAGACACATGCCACAGTGCACACCCAAGTCCACCCTGGTGCTGCTCACAGACTGTGACCAACTGCACTTCCAGGACCTGTGTCAGAGAGGGAGGAAGCCTTCCAGGACCTGTGTCAGAGAGGGAGGAAGCGAGACGGCGAGAGAGAGAGAGAGAGAGAGAGAGAGAGAGAGAGAGAGAGAGA
>NW_021604791.1:9434597-9486492 GCF_004785775.1 Grammomys surdaster
GGAGGGAGGGAGGGAGGGAGGGAGGTGCCAGCTGGAACTTTCAGTCACTCCCAATCTGAAGGCACTTTTCCTACTGACAATGCACACAGGAAGAGAAGGATAAAATGGGAAGAGGGTGTAAGGGACTATGAGCACACAGATAAACTCACCCACTCACAGATAAACTCACACACTCTGCAGGGATGAGTGTCTACAGCTGCCCAGCAGGGACCCCCAGGAAGCTAAGTAACGTGGCTGGACTTTTAATTCCAAAATGTCAGCTTCTGAAGTCAAAAAAGAGCAAGCAAGACGGCAATTCCATCCTGCCCTCTTTTTTTTTAAAAAAAAAAAAAAAAAAAAAAAGATCTTTTTTCATCTGCATTTAAAGAAAGACATACACCCAAAAAATAGCTATGTTACTATGCCAGGTTTTGTTTAAAATTTCCATTTTGTAACATATTTTCATAGAGATAAACATGACTCAGTGTAGGCCACCAACTCTCCTCCTAACTCATTAAGAATGTGGAAGAGCTCTTCAGCCACTCAGCCTTCCCTGCACCTGTGGAAACTGTCAAGCCCTTGGACATCCAATTAAGCATGTCTTCAAAGATCCATGTTCTGACAAAGCATGAAAACAGACACACTCCAGGACCAGGACGTGTCTGCACCAGTGCCCATGCCCTGCACACAGAATCCAGCTGGGACGTCACTACATGTACAGAGAAATGTCACAAAGATGCTACACTGAGTGAAAACGAAGGGAGTCAGGACTGTGCCCTTTCAACAGCACCGCCCCCACCCCATGCACACACAAAAAAACACTCTTCTCCCGCAGATGTCTGCAAAGTGCAGAACCTGTTCCCCATGGTCTGTCTCTGTGGTGAAAGTGGCAACACTCTCAACAGAGTAACGGGTCCAGTGAGAGCAAGGAAAAAGGGAAAGCAACTTTTATACTTGAAGTTGGACAAAACAAGTTATGACCAAAGCCCTGCAGAAGCACAGAGAAAGCTGAAAGCTGCTGTAACTCAGGAGCCCCAACCTGGATCTCACTGGTCAGCAACTATGGGTAGGAAGTAAGAAGAAGGGTTACTGTCAGATGGGAAAGTGGAGAAGGCATCCCTGCAGAGGAATGGCATCCTGGAGGGAGCAGGGAGTTTCCAGTGGCAGGCAGGGGGATGCCAGGGGAAAGAGCATATATGAGCTGCTCCATTCACTTCTAAGTAAGACAACCAGAGATACATGGGACTCACTCTGGAACCAAGACTGGTGACACAAGAGTGGGTGTGAAGGCTGTTCAAACAGTCAAGGCGATTGTGCAAAAGTTCAATAGTCAGGTTGAAAAGGCCTAAAATATAGTGAGGAAGACGGAAGGTCAGAAAACCTCCGGCCAGACGAGACTCTCCCTCGCCCTCTCAGCACAGGGCACAGACCACAGGGCCCGACCTCAAGACACTTTAAAGGACAAAGTAAACACTTTCTGCCTTATGATTTTCCAAAACAGAGACACTAGGTATACAGAGACCCCACTGCACCACGATGGAGTCTAAAAGAACAATGCCTACTTTAACATGGAGACTTAAACCAGGTCATTCCCAGCATCGGTCCTCTAACTAGGTTTCGTAGCCATGAAGGGTTGCTCCCAACGACACTTCATCTTTTCAGTTCCTGTCCACACACAGTTCTCAGTTCTTGGGCTGCTGGCTATAAATAGGGTATTAGTGATTGGCTCCAACTACATCTCTTTCCTCCATTCCGACTCTCTGCCACCAGCCCTGACCCCACCCCAACAGACGCACACGCACACGCACACGCACACGCACACACAGCTTTTAAAAGTACATGCTTTAGAATTCTGTAACCTCTTCTAAGATGCCTCTATTTTCCTATGGATCAGTTTTACAGGACACAGGTCATTACCTACCTGCATATTCATAAAACCACTCCAGGCACCGCTTACTGGAGAAGGCCTCTTCTTCAGTCTTTATTCTAGTTGACTCGTATTTCCTATACATGCTACAAAGTGAAAAAGCAGCTTTATGTTATTTAAAGACACTGTGTTCAAGTAACAGATAATTTTCACTTTGGCCTAAATCAGCCATTGATTCCACCAGGGCTTAAGTATATTTTAAACACTCTACTTCCTGCATTTTTAAGCATTAGCAGTTTCATAACTAGTGCAGAAATATGCCCATATTTTAATAAAGAATTAAACAGTAAGCACTTAATACAACTATCTTATTAATAATCAATTAGAATTAAATAGATTAGTTATTTAATAAAATAAAGTTTCCTCTGCCTCACAACCTAGAATTCACTATAGAGAGATTCTAAGTAAAATATGGCAGGAAATTAGGCATTAAAAATTATCCTTAAAAAACATTAATTATTCCTATCTCTCTATTAAGTTCTGGTTTCTGTGTCATGAGTTAAACACAGGCATAGGCTAAGGAAGAAATTGTAGTAATGACGCCAGAAAACCTTACGCAAATGAAGAGAAACAACAACTCATGTCCAATCTTCTAGAACAAAATTAATCCAGGTGCAAGGCTGAAGAAAATGTGTCTCTGGTGGTTCCTGTATTAACATAACCTTTGCTCTTCAGTAGAGAGAACAGATCCTGACTCCTAGTTCCCACTGTAAGCCTGCTAGGCAGCCAGGGCTGGAGACATAAATGACAGAGCAGGCCCATCCTGCAGCTCAGGAGTTCCTCATCTTGTGATATGCCTGAGGAGAGCCTCCCACACAGGCAGACAGGAGCAGGGGCTTCAGATTGCAAGCTAGATACAAAACGTGTATATAGTTTAACCTATCGCAGATACCCAGGTATATTAATATTTATGGGTATAATTTTCATTTATTTAACAATATAAAGATCTTAAATAATTCTCTATGATTTTATATAAACATTTACTTGTGAAAGACTGATTACCTGTGTAGATCTTTGACAGAAATGCTGACATCTACTACCTCTAGAACACTATGCTGAAAAGTATTAAGTTATCAAAACTGCAAACCCCAAGTTCTCTTTCTCCTACATAAGGTAGGTATCCCAGCTAGAGACAGAGGATGCTAGCTTAGGGCTCAGAGAAAGGGGTAAGAGTATTCCTATCTTAGCTCAGAGCCTGTTAGTCATCAATAAACTTGTAGTTCTCTGGTATGGCAGCAATAAATTAAGAATTCACTATAAATAAAATTTGCCCAAAACCATACAATGGAAAAATAATGTAGCAGCTAAAAGAAATATTGGTGCACATTATCATACAGATGAGACTCAAAAACAGCATGCTAACTAAGAAACACGAAACCCAGAAGACCACGTAGACAGCTGCTGACACAGCGAGCCGCGGCTGCCATAAAGGACGGGAGTGACTGGCTGGGACGGTGGAAATGTTCCAGCACTGACTTGTAATGACAGTCTACACAACTTAGTTAACTTAAAACCACACTGAATTAGACACTTAGAATGTACTAACTTAAGGATATCTAAATAAAGTCACTAAAAGGCCAAGAATCAGACTCAAAAACTTCACCTAACTGCCAGTTTTTAAGCTGGCTTTTCCACAGCACAATAATATCATACCAAATTATGCTGAAGAAAAAAAAATACAGCATAGATGCTTACATGAGTATGAGAATTTATCAGTCCCCTGATGCAAAAGTACTTAGCTTTGTAAAATTGAAAACCACTGGCCGGAAGACAGCTGGTGATTATCTTAGAAGTCACTCTCTTCTCCTGCATAACATTTTCTGCTGAGATGTTAACTGTGGCATTATTTTCATTTTTGCTTTCTATCTCTGCTTCTCCAATTGAGTTATAACAAATGAAGCTTGACAGCAAGAACGCAAGCCAGCTCCTCTAACCCTCCATTTCAGATGGGAACTACAGCCCATGGGGAAACGACCCACCCAGCAGGAAAGGGGAAGACGGAGACACGGATAAAAGAACACATGAAATCTGTCACGTGAAGAAAGAAAGACTTACTTATTAAGATCAAAGGCAAAACAATAAAGATACCTAAGAAAACCACTAAAAGCGTGTTGGCATCATCACCATGGTCAACATGTGACCTGTCTGGGTATTATTTAGATAGCCTTGTTTTTCAGTTCTCATTAAATTCTCAGCCCTATGAGAAGAAACTTTTACTGGCTGACAATCCAGGAGGACACTCAAAACAGCTGCTTCCCTCTGGCCCTGTGGCTGCAGCTAGTGAGCCCCTCTCTGAAGGACAGACACCCAGTCCTGTCTTTGCCAGCCAGGCTTCAATGGAAATAAACTCATGTTCCACCCAAGTTTCAGAAAATCCAATGGATCAGATGATACTAATTTCTAATAACTCAAATTGCCTAATTTTTTCTTAAACACAAACCAAGACGTAAACTAAGCATCATTAATAAGTACACTTTGAAGAGTCACCTACGGAAACACAGGACTCCGGCCCATCTGCAGGCAACAGCGCCCTTCACTGTATGGGGTGGAACTCACACCTCTGTGAATGCTGTGTCGGTGGCCTTTGTACCTACCTGTCATGCCTGCTTTTTTTGGCAGATAAGTCGTCTCCAGAGGCAGGTCTTCTCTTTTTCCTGGGTGGCATCACTTTGCTAAAGCAGTCCGAAGAACTGCAAGACCGCAGGCTTCCTACGGAACAAATTTGGAGCACACAGAATTGAGGCATGGCACATGCATTACTTCTGAACAGAGTCACCACTAAATAACCAACCCCAAGGCCTGCCTGCCTGGGAAGAGGTTAGACCTTAGCAGTCAGGACCATTAAGAGAACTGAGTTTCGGGGGCTGGAGAGATGGCTCAGTGGTTAAGAGCACTGACTGCTCTTCCAGAGGTCCTGAGTTCAAATCCCAGCAACCACATGGTGGCTCACAACCATCTGTAATGAGATTTGATGCCCTCTTCTGGTGTGTCTGAAGACAGCGACAGTGTACTCATAAATAAAATAAATAAATCTTAAAAAAAAAAAAAAGAGAACTGAGTTTCAGCGCCTCTTTTAGGAAAATGGGATAGTCAAGAAACAAACCTTGCCATTACACAAATAAATACTCCCCACCACCCACCCCTACCACAGCAGAAGTAGAAGTCAGCTCCACTGTCGAGAGGGCACTCAGGGAAATCATGTCTTACGTGTCAAAGCTCCTTCAAGACACACTGTCTGCCTGTCACAGATGCAGTTCATGAGGCTGAAGACTAACCAGCAGCCCTGCATAAAACACACACCAAGCACACCAGTCCTAACATGGGCTTCAAGGGATATTGGACGGGGTGGGCGGGGGTTTGGGAGGTGGGCAGAAGTCTCACATAAACTGCTCCCTGGTCCCGCCACTTGGGAATGACTGCTTCCTTCAGCTAGGGCTCATCTGAGGAAGTGTAACTGTAACTCAGAAAGGATATGAAAATCTGGCAATAGCAACACCACGGTGTTACTATTATATTACTATTATAGTAATATCCACGGCGTTACAGGCCCTGTTTTCAACCCTTGCATAGACACATTCAGTCACATTCCTAAGGAAAAGGACAATGAAGAAAGAGGCACAGCCGAGAAGAGTAGGCTGGACTTAGGAGAGTGGCGGACCAGGGATCAAATATGGACAGTCACACTGCAGACTCAGACCGTGATTAGGAGATATAAGATACCCCGCCTGGGTACAAGTACCACTGGACATGGCACTTAACTCTCACAAGAACTCCGCACATGACAGGCAATGGCAATTCTCTTTGTAACAGCTCAGGCATCTGGCAATTTTTCAAGGTCTCCAAAATGGTTAAATAGCCATGCTGCAAACATGAGAGGCTACAGCGATCCGAATTCAAAGTCAGCTTTCCAGCTAAGACTGGAGCATGGGCAACGGCTAACCTATTTTAGGCCTCTCACTCCTTCATCTTTTGAGGAACAGTAAAGGTGTCTCTCTTGTTCACCCTCTCACAATTATCATGAGGACAAACATCTATTCGGCAAATGTTTGAAGACACACACTGTGTGTGGGTGTGTGTAGCTGAATGGTAAGGGAACTCAGGCCGTCAGCGGCAAAACCAGCTCTCACCCACCATCGGCTGCAAGCTCTGTAACCCCTACCCCTAGGAAGTGCAGCTATTCAAGAGACCAGAAAGGAAGGTTAACAACCTGGCAGAACACAGGAAAAGGAAGTTAATAACTTCTATGATGTCCCAGTCTGGGGTGGGGGCAGTGGCTCCATGGCCACGAGAAGGCTGCTGTGTGAGATGGCTCCAGCAACGTTTAGTAGTTAAGGAGCTAGGAAGATGGATGGGGCCCCATCACAGTCAGCTGGGAGGCGTGACGAGCAAGGCAAGAGTGGTCAGCAGTCAGAGCCACTACCTACTGACAGCAATGATGAGCTGGAACCAAATGCTGGGTCACTCTTGGGCTTGTACCGTTCCGCTACATTTCAGGGTCTCCCAAATGGACTCAAGTCTTCAGTCCATGCTGGGCAGTCCCTGGGCATCAGAGCCTGCCTGCTCCCTCAGCCCAGAACTGATCTCCAGCAGGCTCCTTATCTGGAGCCTCACTACATCTGTCCAAGAGTGAAAGGTTCCTCAGAGATACAAAGCTCTCTCTACCTCTCCCAACAGCAGCTGAGGACAGGAAAAGAGCCAGAGAGGTGTGCCTACCACCCGACACACTCAATTCACCTTCCCTACAGAGAAGTCTCCAGTTCTCAAACCACACCCCAGCGTGTGCCAAGGTTCAAACCCTTCAGTGACCTGAGCTTCCAAGAACCATCAGCCCCGAAGTGATGTTGTCCTTGATCTCCAATGCCTTGGGTCAGGCCTGCAGATGGAAACTGTTAGCTACCTCACTGTACAGCCGGAGACAGTGTCCAGAACTGGGGGTGTGCCTACTGCTGTAATGGGCTTCCGCTGCCCTTGGATGCAGACACACGTGAGGGAAAGGCACTCCCATCCCAGAGCTTCTGGTCTAGCAGCAGCCTTTCCCTCCCACGGTATTCACAGAACACAGGAAAACGCACTTATCTCCTCAGTCCATGAGGAGGGAGCACTTGAAGATAATCTCTCCTCCAGTAAACCACAGCTCATTAGTTCCTTTAGCACCTGCTTCCTTAGAAACAGCAGCGCGATGAATACTTCTCAGACTCTATTCACCACAGCAGCACGTCTGTGGTGAGCACAGACCCTACTCACCACAGCAGCACGTCTGTGGTGAGCACACAAGCATCTTACATCAACCAATTTTCTTACACTGTTTTCTTACTGAGTGTCTTAGTTTGGGTTTCATTGCTCTGAGGAGACACCATGACCATAGCGACTCTTAGAAAGGAAAACACTGAATTAGGGCTGGCTTAGAGTTTCATTATCTTCATGGTGGGCAACATAGCAGCATGCAGGCAGACACAGTGCTGGAGAAGGAGCTGGGAGTTCTACATCTGCAGGCAGCAGGAGGAGACTGAGTGCCATACTGAGCATAGCTTGAGCAAAGGGCCTCAAAGCCCATCCTACAGTGACACACTTCCTCCAAGGCCACACCTCCCCCTCAAGGCCACACCTCCTTATAGTGCCATTCCCTATGGGCCAAGCAAATTCCTATTCAAACCACCACACCGAGGCTTTCTTCTCTATGTTTCACAAGTCATTTTTTTTCTCATATCTGTGCAGACCTTACTCATATTCTCAAGTTTGGTACCTTACTGTATTCAAAACTTTTGTCTCCCAGCTAGGAGACATGGCTTTCATTTAGATCTTTCTGCTCTAAGTATCCACATAAGCGAGTAACTATTATTGGCCATTTTCTACAAATATGCCATGACTACTCTCTGATGACCACTATTCAAGCACTCTGCCTCTGCCCCTGCACAGCTGCCTCACAAGATGGATGGGAAAAATACAGACTCATAGAGAAGTTTCCAGGCTACAGAGAAAGCTATGTTTTGCATGTTCACCATTTACTAACACCCTGAGGCCATCAGCAGACACACGTTCTGCCGATCACCTGCCTGCTGCCTCTTCCGCTCCTCCCTCTGCTGGCAGATCACAATCACTAGGGCTTCCTAAAGTGCATCTTGGACAGGAGTGCTCAATGCCTATTGTGTCAGCCTGAAATCACTCCCTCAGGAGGCTAAGGCAGAAAGGATGTAAGTTCAACACGGGCTACCAAAGAGAGTCCAAGGCCAATGTGAGTTAAAGATTAAGACAGTCTCAAAACAACGCCACCAAAAATCCAGCAAAGAGAAAAAGCACATCGTTGTTTGTGGTCTCCCGTTGGTTCACTTGTAATATATACAGTAAACGCAATAATTTATAATAGTTCTATAGACAGTTAAGTGAACAAATGTGTTCATACAACATGCATAAATAGAGTTGATTAAAATCAGAGCATTTGCAGATACTTTAACACCTGGGTAGATAATGTACCAAAACTTCCAGGCTAGCCCCACCCCCACCCCGTGCATCAGCAAAGCTGACTTCATGTGTACTGACAGCTAGAGTGCATGCTTCTTCAAACAATAAGTCTTTTCACAGTTAAAAAAAATGATTAAATCTAAATCGATGCTCTATAAATTCTTATATATTTCTATCAAATTTAGGCTTCAAAGCTTAGATACATACTTTACCTCCATTTAACTACACCGTTACAGGAAAAGAAAATCAGAAAGTAGACAATACAAGCAAGAACTCCTGGGAGCCTATTTACTTCAGAAAACAGGCTCCGACCCCCGTGACATGTTAGGCACAGCACTTCTCCTTACAGCATGAAGTTAGGACCTCACGAAAGCCAGGCAAATGCCCTCCCGCTGACCGGCATCCCAGCCCCGTTCACGAAGCTCACTCCACTGAGTGAACAAAATTTTCCTATTATTTAAGACGAAAGAAATTCCCTTTATCTCTAAGTGACACGGACTCTGGCAAGTACGATCATTTTCCTGACTTTTTTTCTTTCCTCTGTTCTTCTTTTGTTCATCATTTCTCTACTCTCGAGCTACTTCTCCTCACTCATCTCCCTCTGCCCCACAGAAGATCAGGAGCACAAGGCGCACAGGAGATGCTCCACCTCTGACGTGGCCTAGGCTCTACTGCACACGACACTTATTATTCAGACTCCCACTGGACCAATACAGTCTAAGGAAAACACCTGCTCCTATCTCCAAGCCTCCTGCTCACGGCCTAACTTCACAGTGTACACTGCAGAGTAAGAAACAACAGACGCCACAGCCAGCAGTGGACTGTGGTGACGGACTGGAAACAAGCCCTGGTCCAGGGAGATGGCTCCATAGATACAGGCTTGTCCTACAAATATAAGGACATGAGTTTAGATCCACAACACCCACATCCAAAGATAAGCATGGTGGCATGTGCCTGTAACCTTGGCCCCAGAGGAATAGACAAACACAGGCAGATCTGGGTGCTTGCTGGCCAACCGTGTCTAACCAAAACCAGTGAGCTCACGGTTCAGCGAGACTGTTTTTAAAAATAGGGTGAAGAAGCAAGTGAAGACATCTTAATGTCAACCTCTGGCCCCTACATGAGCACCCAGTGTACCTGCACATATGTATGTATCAGTACACACACACACACACACAGTAGGCTCACCAAAATACATATGGTATATGTATACCATACACACATACATATATACACACCACACACACATATACACATAATATAAATATCACATGCACATATTATATATACCATATATAGACACATATATATCATACACACACACACATATATACACACACAGACCACACATACACAGACACCATGAGCACACATACAGACAAGTACACACAAACCATGAGCACATAAACAAGCACACACGCACACGCACGTGCACACGCACACACACACACACACCCCACAAGCACACATACGTCATGAGTACTAATCAACACAGCCCAGGCACTGCGGCATGTCAGTGACTACACTTCAGACACAGCTGTGGACCAAGTGGAAAGAGGGCCTAGGGACAAACACCCTTTCCTCCATTACTGCCCTTAACTGAAACTTACAGCTATCATATTGCCATTTTCAAGTTTAACACTTAGATATGAAATTACTATAGTAACAATTACTCATTTAAATCTAAACTCCTAAATTAACTATATAATATTCACAAGTCAGAAATAAGAGGTGTTGTTACCATAGCTAAGATAATCTTAAAAGTCTTACTAATAGAAAATCTTATTTAAAAACTAAAAGTACCCCAACTCTTAAGTTAAAAAAAAAAAAACTTCACAACCACTGGCAGTTTCAAGCAGAGAATTGTGGTTTTCTCCTTAATTATCAACTTGACCCTTGGAAATTAACTTGGCAATTTTATTCCAGTTTTACTGAAAATAGCCAAGAGTTCGGCTCAAGCATACAAATGCCCATCAGGAGGCTGAAGAACATATGACATATCCATGAATTGGACAATTAAGCAGGAATTTAAAAAGAACACAGATCCTTTTTTATTTCATGTGCTACTGAGAATGGACTGCTTACCCCCACCTCCTGACATGGTCTGTCCTCCTGTCTCAGACCCCCATGAACCAAGGGCTCTGTCTGGTCTAACTGAGAGCCAGAGAAAGGATGCTGAGCAGAGAGCCAAGCATCCCTGAGATGCTGCCACCGCAGCAGAGCCAAGCATCCCTGAGATGCTGCCACCACAGCAGAGCCAAGCATCCCTGAGATGCTGCCACCGCAGCAGAGCAGGGCCGGTGGAGAGCATGCAGCAGGCGCGCCAGCCTAAACCGTCTGAGCACTGACAGAAAAGCCAGTGCATTCCAGGGGCCATTTCTTCACCCTCCATGTCACCTAACTGAATCGATCTGAGGGGAGGATGAGGGTGAGACCTACATGTCAACAGTCTACCATTAAATGTAGAACCCATGGACGCTTCGGAAGATACAAACGTGTGTGTGTCAGAGTATCTGGGAGGAAAAAAAATTAGAGAGTACTACTGAACAGAGTGTCAGATTAGGAGAGTGAAGACCACCAAGTTTCACTCCATTCACTTTGGTGCTGTTCAAATGTCTTCAACAAGCTGTGGCCTGAATGTGTCACTCCAAAACTCATCCCTGACATCTAATCCTCAAGTGTTGGGATAGAGAGCAGGGGTCTTTGGGGCTGACTGGGTAATGGGCTGAAACCTCAATGACTGAGAATGAACCTTTATAAAAGAACCCTGCAGGGAGCCCCCACCCCTCCAGGGGCCCTCACCAGACCGCAATCTACCACCTGCCTCTCCAGCTTCCAGAACTGGGAGTCAGACGTGACTGTTTATAAGATACTTGCTCTAGGGTGCTCTGTCACAGCAGCCTGAATCAGCTGACATGGAGCGGTGGTGAGTTTTCTATTCTACAATACATTCAAAGCATGTTTGCCACAAATTTTGTAACTGTAGATCAGGTGTGCATTCCTGCACTTTATAATCATAACTGGCTTAGAGAGGTGGTTCTGAGTCTGGTCCCCTGGTTGGCTGCATTATGACCTAGGTGCCAGTCAGATGGGCAAACACTGAGACCATACCCTGAACTCACAGCAGAGGACTGAATTAAGGCAAACCCTAAGGACCTCGGGGCCAAAGCAGTGTTAAGATTTCCACTTTCCCAAGATTAGGTCTCAAGCCTGGGACAAAGGGCTACCTGAGGTGCCTATTAACATAGAAAAGCTGACACTGTCTACCAGATTCTCCCAGGAGGTAACAGGGTCCTCCTGACTGGAATACCCCAACCCTACCCTAAACTTTCCTAGCCAAGGACTAGGCTAGGCTGTCCCTTCCTCAGCTGCTCTCCCTAGAACCCAGCCATTTTGGCTACGGTCTTTCTTTCGGCCTCTTGCCCTCTTAGCCCCTGCTCCTGGTTCCCTGCCTGACCTCTCTTCCCCACCGCTCTCTCCTCTCATGGCCCAGTTCAGTTAGCAGGTCATGTTCAGTCTGGCCCCTTCCAGATGCTTCTGTGTATGCTCTCCCGCATATCTACCATACCTGGGAGCAGTCAGCTACTTCGATTATTTGTTTTTTAATTCACTCAGGACCCCCTCAGGACAAAAAAAACACAAACACCTTCCCAAGTTTCAAACCATTCCACCCTGTAACTGACACACACCTTTCCAGGGCCTTTCAAAAAGAGCTGAGACACTTAGGCAAGGAAAAGGATGGCTCCTGAAAGCTACAGGAAAATCTTCAAGACCCGCTGAAGACATCAGACACCTCAGGAATAGAGTCCCTACTGGGAAGGAGCTAGAACCTGACTGCCTTTTTACCCCTGGGCCTCAACAGTGGCAACTTGTTAACTGAGGGCACTAGGGGGATAAAACATCTGTGGCCACTGCTTCCCCTGCACAGTTACATCTCAGCGTGTTTACGTAAATATCAGTAGTGTTGTTTGCATTTACCTGTTTGGTGATCGTCTTGGCCAACGTCTTCTGTCAGATTCTGTAAGAAATACGATCATTAACACCAAGAAATCGCACACCCTACAGTAAGCACGAAAACTCAGTACTGTCATAAGCAAGTGATAGCCACAGTATAAATTCTTTTATCAAACACACTTGCACTGCTTCAAAGCTGGCGACTGTATCTTTAAAGGCTGACTTACTAGCTTGTTAAGGGTATGGTAGATCTTATGAATGTTTGCCAGCGTTGAGAGATGAGAGTTCAGCTGAAAGTCTTTAAAAGAAAAGGGAGAGAAGAAATCAGTGTTAGCTGATTCTCATACAAAAAGAAATTGCAAACGCTCAAAAGTAAACGTGAATGGTTGTCGTAATAGCTCAACTAACAGGATACTTACAAGTAAACAGCGACACATAACTACTGAGCCAGCCCCCAGGAATGAGCTCTGACAGTAAAGTCAAATCTCCAACCAAATGCTAAAAGTCATGGGAGTTCATATCAGCTCTAAAGTAAAAAGAAAACACCGCAGTGGCTGTGGAATCCTGCCAGCAGCCAACCTGCATTTCTTAGGAGGACATAGATAATGTTAGAAACTCAAAGGATCATGCAAATAGAAGACAGCTCAGATCTCAGAGGAAACAGGCTCCAGTTCCCATCCTTCCCCAGAATTTGGTATGATAAGCACACTCCTGGGCAGAAAAATGACAAAATGATGTCCCAACGTCCAGCATTTTATAACCTAACAATATATTGCTTCAGATTATATGGTTCTATCACAGGAATCTACCACCCTCCACCTCCCCTTAAGCACGCAGATAAAGAACTGTCTTAGGAACTGTTGGTTCAGAGTGCAGGGGAGTGTGCAGTTACCTGCAGGCCCTGCAACAGTGGAGAATGCCAGATTCTAAAGCTGTACTCGTGAGGAATCAGCCCCGGTACAGAGCATTCACCCACCACCTCTAAGCACCTCAGGACTTCGTGCCAAGTCAGGCATGAGAGGCTCTGCAGGCTGCTCAGTCCCAGAACCTTGCAACTGCAGTACACTACCAGGTTTTGGAATTTCCCACGTCAAATGTTTTCATAGCTGAGAATGCAGCTCAGTGGTAGTGTCCTAACCCAGAATGCATGAAGCCCTAGGCCAATCCCAAGCACCACATACATGCAAACATGTTTTTATAAAGTATGCCCGCATACATATATGCAGGCTATACAGAGGTGCTGAACGGTTATCAATAATTTCATATTTGGAAAATCATTAGTATTTTTATAAATACCAGGATTTGCATTAATTCCATTTCTTTCTTACCACAAGTGACAGGAAAAGACTGAAAGTGGCCTAAAAAAGAGACGCTCTATTCTAGGGAGTCACGCCATTCTGGGGAGAGAGAAGTAAGTCGCTTCCCTGAGTTGTCACTTGGGACGTGCACCAGACATGGAGAACACAGCCAGGGGTCAGTGGCATCCTGTGAGTTGTCTGCTGGGCTGGACCCTCTGGCAAAAAGTCTTGCTTGTATTAGGAATCCATGCATGAGTAGCCCTGCAGGGTTAGGAGCCAAGCCACAAAACGGCCCTGACAGTCACAGGTCGGCACAGGAAGCGACGACACAGGTGTGCATGGGCACTGCTCTCAAGGTCACTGTCACCGCTATCCAGAACCAGTGCTGGCAGAGTGACAGCCAGCGCAAGACCTCAGCCTCTACTTGGGCCCTAAAGATGGATGCCTGGCCAGGTGTGCTGGAGCACTGCGGGGGGTGGGGGGGAAATGACAGCATGCTCAAGACACAATCTTAGAAAGGCAAACACACACACACACACACACACACACACACACACACACACACAAGCTAATACCCCTGATAATTGTTTGCGACTGCATAATCTAGCCATGCTTAAGGTAAATGGCACAGGATCTATCCAAATGACCCACTTAGCACAACCACTCAGGAAAATTCCAGAAGAGCACACAGGTCAGAGTGTGCTATGTAGCATGCACCCTTGTGACCACCATGTGTCACTTCCCAAGTCTGTGGTTCAGGCCACGCCAGACTTTGCCTAAGTGTCAACACAAACTGAGGCTGCTAAACCTTCCTCTTCCTGTAGTAAAGATAGAAGACACACAAGATAAGAAATAGTTTATTCAACCCAACTTTCAAGTTCATCAATAAAATGAGATGCTGTCCTGTATAGCGTGGTAAAGGTGAAACTACAGAACTGGCTGCCTACCACAATGCCTACATGTGTCGAGCCCAACCATAACGCCTAGAGTACAGTAAGGACTCAATAAAAGCTATCAACTCCCCACCAAATAATCAGAGAAAACAGTTTCGATTTACATCCTTCTAACACCAACCCTGTATCAAAGACCCGAAAGTCGGAGGTCCTCTGTGACTGAGGTGAGCGGCCTGAGACGTCTCCATAGCCTATGAGAACACTGTTCTACACAGAAGTGTATGTATATACACAATGATGGTGCCAGGGAATCTCCACACACTAGAAAAGTCACAGGAGTGCTTATGATTACATTCTATATATGGAGTTGCCCTTCACTAAAGTCAATAAAAGGGTTCACTTCACAAGTCAACGTACTATGCCAATTATCTATTTCCATACCCAATTCCTACCACAACCACAGGCCGTCACTGCACTCAAAAGGCAATGACTCAAAAGAGGAAAAACAGATGAAACCAGTAACATGAATGGCCCTTTCCTCTCAGTGTAAGAAGACATGAATTTAGAAGGAAAAAAAAAGAAAAAAAATAGCAATAAAAGATAACGTCACAAAGGTTAACAGATATTGGATTTATGGTTCATCTGTTCCATGCTCAGGGTAAGTAATAGACCTTGAAATCTAAAATAGATTTCAAATCCTTAAGGCAGAGATGCCAGGGTAAAGATCAAACGTTTTACAGAGAATACATTCAGGAAAGCACTAACTGATTCATAAAAATCTGCTCATCTTTCAATTCCAAAGGATAAATACAAGGTTAACTCAAACGTCCTCCATGATCCACAGGTTTTCCACAGTGAGCAGTGAGGTCTGACTGCAGGTCATAGGCATCCTCTACAGCCCACATTAAGGCAACCATCAGCTCTGAAAAGCACAGTCTGTCTGATAAAGAGTTCACCTAAATTATCTTCTGGGCGTTTTCAAAGCCACCAACAAATGCTGACTGGGTATGAAAACCTTGTTTGATTTAATTACCATTTGCTGTGATCTATGCAAGATGAAAGGGAAGGGAGGACACAGACCACTCAGCTAACCACTGTGGACACAGAACTCTGCAACGTGCTACAGGAGGATTAGGAATCCGACGATTTGGGGTAGTGAATGCAGACGTGAATATCAAACAACAATTTAAGTGCTAATAGCTTATATAGCCATAAGAATCAGAAATAATTTATATACACAATAAGCAAAAGCCTTCCTTTCTACCATAATGCCAATTGTAAACTATAACCAAGAGATCTCAATTATAATAGCAGTAATGCATATAGGAATAAACTTCAAAATGTGAGACAGAAATGCAGAAACAACCCAGTTTGGTGAAAGATGTCATCGTAGAGATGGTTAGTTCTCGAAGGGGAAAGTGCCAACATTATGAAGCAATGGCTTCTCCCTTCAGAAAACTACAAATTAAAGGCAATCAAATTCCTCTTCAGCCTGCCCTGCAGTTTTCACACACCCCACCCTTGTATACTCACCCATCCCCCCCATGGCTGGCTGTCTCCTACTCCTGGTGGAAAAAACATAGGAGGAAAAAGAAAGGAAAGGCTTGGAACCAATCTGAGAACAAAGATGCTGGCCCTGTCAAGCAACTGCTGAAATGAACAAGAACTTTCTCCTCAGTTATCAAAGTGAAGTACGGAGCAAAGGCAGAGAAACTGTAGGGGCAGACTACGTATCTGGGGCTGTGTGGTCACTACAGCTCAAGAGCAGCGAGCTAATACATGAACAAGGAGTGAGGCTGTTTGCCTCGGTGGTGGGTGGTGGAAATGTGCAACGGGTACAACAGAGGACTGTGCAGGACTCAGGTAACAGAGGGGAAGGGTAAGCCTAGTCTCTGTGTATAGACACATGCATTAATTAACACTATAAAAGAGCCTATTTGTTTTAGACAGGGTCTCTCTACAGAGTCCTGGCTGGCCTAGCAGACTGCAAACCAGACTTCTGCCTTGAACTCACAGAGATCCTCCTGCCTCTGCCTCTCAGGGGCTGTGACTAAAGAAGTACACCACTAAACAAGAGCATCTCTACTTATTAGAAAGAGGCTGTTTTT
The DNA here is from genome assembly GCF_004785775.1 of Grammomys surdaster. Taxonomy (NCBI): domain Eukaryota; kingdom Metazoa; phylum Chordata; class Mammalia; order Rodentia; family Muridae; genus Grammomys; species Grammomys surdaster. The sequence goes on from NW_021604791.1 coordinate 9,451,216, forward strand.
TCAGGAGGAACTAAGAACAATGAGCAAGCATTTGAAACCAACTGAAATCAGCTCCCACTTCAGCCATAGAAGGGGGGCATTCAGGGAAGAGACAGCGCTCCTCACTGGGCCCGGAGCCCTGCGTCTCATCGGTTTCATACACTCATTTTGCCCTCACCACTCTACCAGACTCCATGCATCAACTGCACTGTCTACTGAACTAACGGGGCAGGCCAGCTGCTGCAGCTGCTGCAAGCTAACTCCCTCAGAGAACACACATACTCATACACTCAAGGCCTTGAGGCCAAAAGAAGCCTTTATTTGCCTTAGAGAGGAACTTAAGAAATGACCCGCACACAAATCTTTACTGGAAGGCGGCAGGGGGAGGGGACTGGGACTCCGTGGAGATGGCTGGCTCTTTATCTGTCCCATTCTCTTCCTTTTCACTATCTCACATGGGGGTCAGAAGGTGGCTGTGGCCAACCTGGGAATACGTCACACTTCCCGTTAGCCCAAAGCCACTTCTCCCACTCTACCTCCCTGTGAGACTAAGACCGCATCCCACGTACAAGGTACTACCCTATCAAGTACACAAATTCTTTTAATATTAAAGAAAAAATGTAAACTGGCTGAACCTCTCTCAACCACGTTGAAGGGGAAAACGGGCAAGAGAACAAAATAAAGAACATGAAATAGGGAAGAGGGCAAGTTACCCATCTGCAGACAGAAGGCCTGACTGCTTAACTGATCAAGACAGGTAGGCAACATAGACCACTGACCAACATCAGAAGTCGTTAGAACTCATAAATTCAGTACTGTCCCAGGGACAGAACGACATGCAAAGACCAGAATCTTTGTCATACACTAAGAACATCCCTGTTCAGAAAGGAACTAAGAAAGTAGTACCACTTATGAAAGCTACAAAATCCAAAATACCTGCAAGGAAATCAACCATCTTTTACACTGAATACAAAATCCTGGTAAAACTAGACAGGCCACAAAACAGAAAAATGGCCCACACTCATGGACTAGAACACTGCCAAAACACCCACAGCACCCAAAGTGATCTCAATACAAAGAGATTACTATTAATATTGACATCCTTCATAGAAGTAGGAAAGAATTAAAAATCTGGCACTCACAAGACTGAACAATGAAAAACTCCTGAGCAAAAAGAAAAAAAAAAAATCTTGAGGTTCCAATACTTGGCTTTTAAAACACACTACAAAGCCTGTAGATGGTGGCACAGGCCTTTAATATCAGCACTTGGAGGCAGAGGCAGATGGATCTCTGAGTTCAAGGCCAGCCTGGTCTACAGAGTGAGTTTCAAGGCAGCCAGGGATACATAGAGAAACCTTGTCTTAAAAAAAACAAACCAAACAAACAAAAACACACTACAAAGCAACACTAATAATACTACAAAAAACAAAACCCAGCATGATACTGGAATTAAAAACAAGCCACAAAGACCAATGAAACAGAGTAAGGAATCCAAGAATAAATCTATATATCTACAGCCAGATTGTCAATAAATGCAACAAGAACATACATTACATAAAGTCTCATCACTAAATGATTTTTGGAAAATCATACAAAACAAGAAAATCAATCTCTCAGTCTCTCTCTGTCAAACACACACACACACACACTTAAAAAAAAAATTCAGGCCTATGCAACCAATCTCAGCACTCAGAAGACTGAGGCAGGTGAATCTCTGTGAGTTGGAGTCCAGCCTGGTTTACAAGGTGAATTCCAGGATTCTAGAGCTAGAGAATGAGACCATGCCTCAAAAACAAACAAAAAATAGGTAGGTAGGTAGATAGGTAGGTAGGCAGGTAGGTGGGTAGTTGATTGATAGATAATAGATAAATAGAATGAATTAAAAATCAATTCAAAATAGGTCAAAGACTTAAACACAAACCCAAAACTATACAACCACTGTGAAAATACAGGGATAGGTCTGGATAGAGATTATGGTTTGGACATGACTCCCCCAAAAATTAAACTGCAAAAGCAAAATTTGACAAATGGTAAATGAAAATCTTCTGTACAGCAAAGGAAACAGAGAAAGTGAGCGAGCCAGACCACAGAGCAGAAGAGAAAGAATATCTGAGTCTCTCTACTGCCTGGGAGTTCAGTAAGTCATGAACGATCTTAAACATGTCAACAGCAACAAAAAAAATCCCATTTAAAAATGGGCAGATAACCCACAGGGGCACTGGCTTAAGAGATTTCTTAAGAGATTAGACAAACGAGTAACACAGGAATGAACACAAAAACCCTTCAACATCAGTACCCAGGGCGGTGCTGTTCAGTCATAACGGGATATCACCTCTCACAGGTTAGCCGGTTAGAACAGTATTATCACAAGACAAAAAGAAACCACTGCACGGTTGTGAGAAGAGCTCTTACATGCGCATTCCATATCACTCACCGTTTGAAGTGTACGATGCAGCGGCTTCAGTATATTCAGGGAGTTATCTAACCATCACCACAATCAAATTCAGGCCATTTTTATCACATTCACTGCCAGTCCTTACTTGTCCCCTCCCCTTTACCTGGAGGTCACTGTGACTCTTCCTCCTGCCTCTACAGATCTGCTTCTTCTAAACGTTTTAAAACACAGAAGGGCCGAGGACAACACTTTCACAAACAGAATACTACGTGTATTATCTACACTTCCATCTCTGTCCCTACTCCAAAGTCCAAGGTTCAGGGTAGGGACTGCTCACCCTAACCCCAAACCTCCAAGGGCACAAACCTGGCACATGGCAGGTGTAGCTATGAAAGAGAGCTACATGCTCCAAAACCAGCCAACAGCCTCCGACACAAGACCTCCGGGAAGACAGTGCGGAAACCAGAGTGCACGCTAGGCTGGGGGTGGGGGACGGTGGTGAGCAAAATGTTCAAGATGTTGTGAGGAGAGGGCAGGGAAGGAGGGATGTGTGCGTGTGTGTGCGTGCGTGCATGCAGCTGAGGGTGAGGCTTGAACATGTTTAAAACACTGCTACCACCCAGACTTCAGGAGGCTGAGGCAGAAGGATCCCAAGAGCAAGGCCAACCTGGGCTATTTCAAAAAAACAAAAACAAAACAAAAACACTGATGGAGGACTAGACAAAAGGTGGGTCAGATCACAAGTCATTACAGACAAGAATTTGAGCTCAGAGATTCTCAGTATGTGAGATTTGAAAAGTACAGTATGTAATTTTTTTAACTACAGTAAAATAAAATCACTTAAAAATGACTTGGGACACAGTATTTTCCATAAAACGAAAGCTACACTTTTGAAAACTGAAAACAAAATGTTTTACGGGATCTCTAATCCCAACTTACAATTTCACATAAAAATTAATAAAATCACTGGCTGTATGAGATGGCACAGGTCTTGCATTTGTGTAACCAAACATTTTTACTATTAAGGCAAAATTATCAGAATACTGTGATGTTTTCCACACTGATTCTAGGTAGGAAACAGAGTCAGTTCCATACAGAAGTAGACATTTCTCCTAAATGGCTAATGGTGCCTACCTCACAAGGATGCTGCAAGATTGAAAATGCTGACATCCGCACCTAGGGCATGGGAAGTAACACCCAACAAGTCAGCCAGCAACAAGTCAGAGGCATCTTTTAAGCCTTCTCCCAAGCTTGCTATCCTACCTACTTAAGCAACACAAAAGTAGCTTATATGGCCACAGAAGCCAGGGTATGGAAATGTGGATTCTAATACACACACAGCAGCTCAACTCAGCCATCACCTGCTACTCCAACAACCTGGGCACCACCAACAAGACTAACCCAGTATCCTGCAGTGTGGGAACCAGGGTCAAAGCAGGGCAGGCATACCAGGCAAAGGAAAGGAAGGCAGCAGGGAGGAAAGTGTTAACTTCATTTGTCTGGTCACTATTTGCTACTAGAACAAAGAGCCAGCAGAAGAGAGCCAAGGAAGGAACAGTGAGAAGCAGGGCACTGTGTAATGCAGCATTTGCGTAGAGCACAAGATCCAAAATTACATGCATCCAAGCATCTGGCTGTGGGCAGTTTCCCCTCCCTCTCACAGAACCCAGAAGAAGCTGGGAGAAGAAACCCAAGAGGAGGCATGCCATCCAGAGCCCTGTCTCTGCCTGCCATAGCCACCTCAAAGGATCTGGTCACTTCAGGACGCATGGGCTGGCTGTGTTCCCAATGTGACAAGGTACAAAGGACTCCAGTTCCTTCTTCTCACCCTGCCTACCACTGAGAACAGAGTTTCACGGGGTCACTCAGAGACAAAATACCATTCGATCTTGATAACGTTGCAGGGCCCAGGTTTAGAGAAAAGAATGTCAGGTCTAGTATGCTCTAGTCCAGAGTCCCAACTCTGCTGTGCCCGGGTTGAGACAACTCATGTATCAGCAATCTAACTCATGGTGCCTCCGTGCCCCAGCTGTAGAGCCAGAATGACAGAACCCTCTCCACAAGCTCCTGGGGACAGCAGTGAGCAGTGAGTGAAAGCACACTGACAGAGTGCTGCCCGCACCCCACACCCTCACACCCCATACCAGCTCTACTTGATTAGACCTGGAACAGCTGCACAGAAAAAGAAGGGACAGCAAGGAGACGTATGTTTAAGGCCATTAATACAATATTCCCTGGACTGACTGACAATGTCGTCCCGTTTAATTGATCAGGATTAGAATGGCATCTGTGTTAAAAAGAAATACTTAACCATGCCCTAAGATATAAAAATAGGGCTGGAGGATTAACTTCATTATAAAAGGCACTGAGTGGCTCTAAGCCAAGTCTCGCTCTCTGGCCTTTCTGCAGTGGTGTTAGTTATCACCTGTATTTTCAAACTTGCAAGAGTATTTCCATATCTCTGACAACTTACACTGCTCCACCAGCAAATAAGAGAGTACAGAGTACTTTTGGGGCCACAGTTCTCCAGCAGGGTTAAATACCTGCTGTCACTTCAAATCACCTTGCCAAGAGGTGTACAGAAGAGCAAGCTGCAAGACCCCAGACACCCTATCAGCTACACTGTTCCAAGAGGAAGAGCCCCAGGCAAAGGAGGGAAGTACCAGTGGGCTCTGACCTGTCCACTCACAGGCCAGGACAATGTACCCTCTGAGGAAGGAGCAAGTGAAAAGCAAGAGTACAACTGAGACCCGTTTATTTGCAGCGGAGAGGACCCGACCCTGGAGCTTGACTGCCAAGGCACTGTGTAAAGAGCCTCAACCCCAGCGGCCTTGAGGTTCCTCTTCCTACACTCCAGCTTCCTGCCCTGTGATCTACTTGGGGAGGGAGTAGGGGACATGGTAATAAAGGACCTTCCCCCTCCCGCCCCCCTCCTGCTCCCTCTCTGCTCACACGTCTCACAGGTCCCTCTCCTCTGCATTTTACCTCCTCCTGCCCACGGCTTCCCCCACACACACCTAGCTGTCACATGTCTGCCTGGTCCGTCAGTCCTGTCCTCTCAAACCTGCTCCTGAACTCAGTTCTTTCTTTCCTCAGTGAAACACCAACAGCTAAGCCACAGCTAACTACTAACTCGTCTAGGTCGTCTAGCTGTGTGCCTCCTCGTGCCTCCACGCACCCTGACATCCATTAATCTGGCATCCATCCTTCAGCCTTCATCTGTGCACGGTCCTCTTTCCTCCACAATCTCTTGAACAGCAAGCTCCAGGTGACTTTGTCTGTTACACCAGTGTCTGGCAACAGTGGAATGACAGAGTGCTCAAGTAACAGAATGTCTCTTTTTCTCCACAGTTCCTATGATGCCACACCTACCAAGGAAGCCACCATTATAAATCAACAGCCAGAGAAGCACCTCAGGTGTCTCAGATCATGGGTTCCTTGGACCATGTCTCTCCCCGACTGTCCTCCCTGCATCCCCGTCTCCTGGCTGTTCCTCAGATCAGGCCTGCCCTGCACCTATGCACTGGTGTCCCTCCCATTAGGCCTTCTCTGACCACACGGATATCCAACTGCCCTTCCCCCCACACACATGCTTCCTCTGCTTGGTTTTTCTCTACAGAACTGATCACTACAAAACATATTTATTTATTATCTGGCTCTCAGGTGCAGCATAATGAAAACTTCCAGACAAATGAAGAACTGGGCCTTGCACACAGTAGGTACTCAATATTCAAACCTGGTAACTGACAGCCCCATGGCCAAAAGAGGCTAGTTTTTATACATGAAATCTCTGAGCACACAATGGTTGATGAACTCACTTACAATCTCACAGCTAATAAATGGCACAGGATGGTTGTGAATCCAGACATTCTGACTCCAGGATCTATTCCTACCAAGCACGCTCCTACTTCCCAAACTGCCACCAGAGCAGTGGAAGACACCGTCCCACTGCATCCATGGAGCAGACACTGGAGTGAGCGTGTCTTTGGGCCACAGAAACACTGCACCAGAAAACGTTTGGAGTCATCATTCTCTGTGGCAAAAGCACCAATCATGAGTTACAGGGTCCACGCACCATCGACAGTTTCCTTTAGATCAGTGTGTGATGTTGTAATATCCTCATGAAAAGAAAAACAACTAACCATTAACATGAAGAAGGCCATAAATACCTCCTAAGAGCCAAGTATCTGGGGTGGGGGTGGGGTGGGGGTGGGGGGGTGGGGTCCTCAGGGAAGCGCTGACTCACAGAGACAGGGACATAGAGAGGCTCTTAGGAGTGATGAGTGTGCTCTGTATCTGGTTTATTAGTTGTTCTGCAAGAGTATTTGTTTACCAGTCTATCCAACTAGACAGTTAAGTGGCTATAATTTTTTAACATGTAAATTATAACCTCAGTAAAGTTAACCAGGAAGGCTTTAAAACTATCAGACACTATTTCTGGCTAAACAAAATACTCCACCCAAGAAAATTCTACAGATAGATAGATTCTTAAATCAGTATTCTCAAATCAGAACATGCCCAGGGGCTCAGGGGCCGGCTTCTGAGCATCCCACCTCTGAAATGGCTTTCTCGGAGACAAAAGAGGCTATCTCTCCATGCGGCCAGGAGTCCACAGCTCCAGCTGAGAGCTAGCTTTCTAGCCTGCCTGTGGCTGAGTGTTTTGTTTTATACAAAAGACTAGGATGTGTTTTGTAGAGTGGAGTATGGTGAGGTGGGAGGGGTGCCTCAGCGGGCTCATGCCGAGGCATCCCTTCCCCCTGAGGGACCAGCCACACAATGTGTAGAACAGAGTTTATTTGGGTGTGGAAAGGGGAGTTGAGAAGGGAGTAGAGACAGAAAGAGAGAGAGAAGTGAGAGGGGTGAGTTGGCCAAGAATACATGGAGAGAGGAGGGGAGGAGGGAGGGGAGAAACGGAGAAAGGCAAGAAAGTCAGAGAGAAGAGAGAAGGGGCAGAGAGAGCGAGGAGGGGCCAAACAGCCCTTTTATGGCAAGCCAGGCCTACCTGGCTGTTGCCAGGTAACTGTTGGGCGGAGCCTAGAAAGCATGCCAACACTAAGTACCTGCAATGCTAGCTCCTGTCATCTACAAGTGACATTACAGAAATCCTTCAGTCAGGTTTTTGGTCACCCTGAATGGAGCCTACAGGCAGCTACACTAAAAAGGGGAAACACAGCTCTTCTCCACAAAAGCCAGGTGAACGGACAACTGAGGGACTAGGTCTGAGTTGTCAGCATTGGAAACCAACTGTGGCGAGTTTAAACAAAAAAGTGTTGGCTTGGTTTGTTTTTTTGTTTTAAATATTAAAATGAGAAAACCAGGCCTGTTGACCATACAACAGAAAGAATCCCCATGGGCACATGGCAAGATTCCCCACAGATAGAACTAAGACTGGACCAACTCCAGCTCCAAAACCAACAGAGCAGATGTGGCTGAGCACCCACCACAGGGGTTCTCCACAGGCTACAACCTTCTTCGCTTTGCTCACCTCCACCTTCAGGAGGTATGGGAAGTGAGGAGTGCTTCTGAGCAGCAACCTGCTCAGGAAGAGATCCCCCATACCAGATGGCACTGTTGGGATGACTCTGCAAGCCCTACTGATACAGGCAGTGGTAAACAAAGGTTTGCTAAACACTAATTAGAAAAGGAAATCCTCAAAGAACTACCAAGAACTACCAAAAAACAAAACAAAACAAAAAACAGAAAAAAAAAAAAAACCCTCCATCCCACACAGAGGGGTGGTGCTGCCTGGAGGTAGGCGTCTTTTTCCTATCATTTAGTGTTGTTATTCTTTACAGTCAAGAGTTTCAAAAACAGCAGCCTGCCTTCCTCGTTTAATATTTTCTAATTAAAAGAAAAGCAACTCAAACCTCAGGTAGCAGGCATTCTCTCCAGAACCACTGACATTCCAGAAAGAAAAAATAAGTAGTCCTGGCTCTAAAACTCTCATGCGACACTTACTAAAGCATGACATTCTATTTAAAATGCATTTCAGTGGTTTTCTCCCTAAGATACACTTTCTAAAGTATGTTCTTAAAATAATAATTCTCAAGAGGTACTTCTGACCTGAATTTCACAGTAAGAATAAGCTGTAGGAAGCAATCAACACCAATTCGGGCTCCCAACCAGCATCCTAGCCTGTGTCAACGTTAGCTCTAACTTACACAGTGTTCAGCATAGTAAGTGAAAACCCACTAGCAATCTCATTGTACTGTTTTCTGGGTTTGTGTGCATTTCGTATTTTACCTGCATGGATGTCTATGCACGTGTATGACCGATGCCCTCAGAAGCCAAAGAGGGTATCAGATTCCCTGGAACTGGAGTTACGGACTATGGTTAGCCATCGTGTAGATGCTGGGAACCCAACCTAGGTTCTCTGCCAGAGCTGCCAGTGCTCTTAACCACCAAGGCCTCTCCCCAGCTCCTCTCTCACTGCACTGCTAACTGAAGAAATAAAGCCTCAGGACCAGGATATGGCCATAAGTCAGAAAAAGAAAAATTAAATGCTGCCATCCCATCTCCAAACCGACCTAGTGACAGATCTAACCTTCCATCCCAAGCTGACTTTTCCTAGTCCCATGCACACACCTTGCAGCATTTAACCTCTCTATACCAAACATACTGTTTACGTACCGCTACTACGTTACGGTTTGAATAAGCAATGTTCCCAAAAGGTTCACATCGTGAATGATGGATGCCCAGCTAGTGCTGGTACCTGGAGGCTGCAAAAACTATAGAACCTCTGGGGCAAGAAGGTCACTGGCAACAGGTCTTGGGGAGATGATATTGTCCTATGCTCTGAGGACAGGGAGGGATGAGAGAGCCTTCCAAGGAGAGAAGCCAGGCCCCAATGACGGAAGTCGCCCTATATCACCAGGTTCTTGTTCTGAGGAAGCCTGGAAGCCCTCAAGGTTTTGAGTAGGGAAGGAAATGCTAAAAGCAAAGATCATTCAACTACTGAGAGACCAATGTAGCACAGGCTAGGCCTCACACAGAATCACTGGTTATCATAAAAAAGACTACCTCATACCCAAAATGGTGGTAATGAGTCAGGCAGAGGGGACAATTGTAGGGGACAAGAAAAGATGCAGCCTGTGATGGTTTATCTTGTCAACTTGCCTGGATTTGGAATCATGAAAAAGACACACTGTGGGTCTCTATGAGGGCACTTTTCAGGGGGGTTTAACAGAGGAAGGAAGGCACACCATGAGTGTGGGCAGCCCCTTCCCATAGGCTAACTACAAAAAAGAAAGCAGCAGAGGGCCAGTGTCTTCTTCCTACTGACACAATGTAACGCTGCCTCCCACTCTTGCCCCTTGCTCCCAGAGTGCATCCTCTCTGCTCTGCCAGAATACATCCTCAAATTGTAAGCCAGAATAAACCCTTTCTTCTTCAAGTTGCTATGGTCAGCTATTTGGTCACAGCAACAAGATAAGGAGTATTGCATACACAGCCTCTCCCTTCCACTAGCAAACAGGAAAGATGGGGAGCATCTAAGGTTCCAAGAAGGGTGACAAAATCACTGCGGCGGCTTCATTCACCAAAGGAACTAAATCAACTAACTAGTTTTGCTTTTCTATTCCCTTGACTAACTACAAAGCTAGGGCCACATACACAAACTATTTCTGACACACTGAAGTACCTTGGTACAACCTCTAAATGTCCCTGGGAATGAACACTTACCAAAGTCACCAGGCTATAAAGTACCTGGTACTTAACTGACAGACTGCATTTTGCTGCTATGTCAGCTAAATTACTGGCTATTAATTATTAGCTACAATTATAAGGATGACCATGATGATGATTAAGATGTGAATACTGCAAACATCAAAACAGGAAGAAGGAAGGAAGTTACCAGGGGAGGAATATCATCAAGCATCTAGCAGGGGCCTTCTGTGAGCCAAGAATGGAGAAAGAAGAAAGTCACTGTACACAGATCCCCAATATGAAGAGAGGCTTTCATCTTTGGCAGTTATAGATGGTTATTCTCAGTTGTCAACTTGACTACATCTGGAATTAACTAAAACCCAAAATGGAGTGGCATGCCTGGGAGTGATTTTTGCTTAGTGTGAAGTGGAAAGATTCACTTCTAATCTGGACCTTTGAGGTGGAAAGCCACACCTCTAATCTAGGCCACGCCTTCTGCTGGAAGCCTACCTTTAAGGACATAGAAGAAGGACGCTTTTGTTCTCTGCCCACTTGCTCTTGCCTCACTACCAAGTCCATCCTTCACTGGCCTACTTCTTCCTCAGGATTCCAGTGTATAGCAGCTGAAGCATCCAGCCTGGTGGACTGACAATTACTGGATTCTTGGACCTTCCATACACAGACAGCCATTGTTGGATTAGCTGGACAACAGTCTGCAAGTCATTCTAATAAAATCATGTATGTATGTATGTATGTATACATATATATATACACACACATAGGTACATATTTAGAATTTATATGTATATATACATACACTCACATACACACACATATAGACAGATTAATTCTGTAAGTTGATACTTAGAGAACCTTAATACAACTACCCCCTCTTCCCCGCCAAAATCCTTCCAATACAGAGTCAAAAATCTTCAACAAAACTTTAATGTATAGCTGTTTAAATGTATAGCTAAATCCACAAGAAAATATAAGACCTAGCCAAGAGCCAAAACTCAAAGGTCGAAAACACTAGAGTACAGACTGATAGCACCTAGGGCTTTGGGGCTTACAGACTAGCTGGAGGATTGTGTGAGAAAGTGCACTTGTCCCTAAGAATGTGGTGAGAATGAATGAAAATAGAAGAAATGCAGACTAACGTTTTCTTTAGATCTTGAAGTTATAGAGTTCATGCAATTTTTTTGCCCTTATCATTTGGCAAGAGCAAATCCTAGATTAAATACTTTCCTGAAAAATGTCCATAATATATACAAGACGGTTCTTAGAGATTTTAATGCAGGTATCAGTCAAAGCAGGATAGATATAAATTGTTTCCCTAAAACATCATTATATTCTAACAAGTTTCTCAGATCTTATTTCAAAAGCCATCCTGTAAGGTCTAGAGAGACGGCTCAGCACTCAAGAGTACTCACTGCTCTTGCAGAGGATCTGAGTTTCAGTCCCAGCACTCAGCTGAGTAGCTCACAACCGCCTGTAACTGCAGTTCTAGGGGATCCCAAGCCTTCATCTGATCTCCACGGCATCTATACGCATGTGCACATACTCACATATATCATACTTAAAATAGTAAAAATAAATTTTTTAAAAAACATTGTCTGATACATATACAAATTCAGTACTGTCTTAACTGTGTCAAGTGGTTTCCAGATCTTAAAACTCATCTCATCCTCAAGATGTTTACCACTGGGTTATTAAGACACCTATCTGATAACCATTACAATTATAGATGTTTCATAGTATCCGATACGCCACACAAAAATAAATCTTATAGCCCCCTACATTTGATTTGGGAGTGATCACTAAGGAGAATTGGCAAAGGATGTGGTGGCTGGAAGTCCACAAACTCAGGAAGACCTGTAATAGGGAAGGACTTTACATTCCAGCATACAAAGGGCAAACAGCAGTCTCATTTGCTTTACTTACATAAAAGTCAAGACATCACAGTTCCCCTTTGCTCACCTTTAGGATTTCATTTCAGGTTGTGGCATGAGACTAATTCAACCCTAAGTTCCACTAAGCTGCCATTCTTGATTCGCTTCCGAAAAAAATCCCGTAATTCTTGGGCAAACCAAGTAGCCCAAGAAATACCAGTGCTGTTATCTGTATTTTCTTCACGAGGGATATCTGTGCCTCTACTTAGTTTCCATACTTATATAAGGCTGTATACTTCACCCTAGACTTCCATACACTGAATAAACTCTAAATGTTCCATGATAAACGTTGTTTTAAAATCAATGTGTGCAGGATGGTTCAAGACTAAGCATTCACTCCGCAAGGCTACCAGATGCAGGGGAAAACTAACTCGAAGAAAGGCCAGGGCTTGGCCCGGGCTCTTCCTCTGCGGTGAACACTGTCCCAAGGAACCCAGGCATCTCCTGGGAGAGAACGCATTGGGTCTCCGCGGCATAAAGCACGAGTTAGTCAATCAGGGAGGTTCCAAGGGGCGCGCTGCATTCTGGGACTCGTTTCCACAGTTACCCACGTGCACCCAATCCAACTGTGGCCCAGGGTGGCTGGGACTACAAGTCCCAGAATTCCGCGAGCCTGCCTTTCCCTTTACACCGGCTCGGAGAGCCAGACCCTAAAGAAAAACCCTAAAGCACCCTCCCGGTGCTTCGGGCGGAGGTAGCTTCTCGAAAGCGCGTTGCTATGCCTTCAAAGCGGCGCTCTGTACAGGGTAACAGGTCCTGACGCATCAGCCCCTACAGCTGATGGTCAGAAATTAGGGAACTGCGTCACACACTGCCAAACCTACGGACCGACGGGGACCCCGACACCCTCTTATGCTAATTCCTCCACCCCGCCTCCAGGACCCCTGCGGGTCAGGTCAGCTCGCAGATAGCGGCCTCCCGGTGCTGTAACCCCAGCCCGTGCTGACCTCGCTCCCACGCTGCTCGCCAAACGCGGCGGCCACTGCCAGCCTCGGGACACCTCCCGGGTACCCGGCCCCGCCCCCTCTCCTCAGTGCACCCCGAGGCTCAGGGTGGTCCTCTCTTAGACTCGACCCGGCCTCTCCAGGGAAGAAGCGCCTCCCCCAATGCACAGTCCAACGCTCCCCACCCCGCCCCGAGAGCACCGAACCCGAGGCTGACAGCCCTCCCAGTCCCCGCTCCTCCCCACCTACTCTTCCTCCTAACTCACTCCGAGCACCCTCCCCGACCCCGTTCTCAGCCCCCAAACTGCACCGCAGTCCTGTCCGCCATCCACTCCTCCAGGGACACCCCCACCCCGTCCCAACACCTGCCCCCCCACCCAGCCCTCTCGCCACTCCCGGCCGCCGTCCCGCACACCAGACTCCACAACTCTCCCATCCCACCGCGGTGTCTCCCACTCCGTGCCCCCCCCACCGTTACATCAGCCCCCCCAGCCCCTCACCAGCCCCGCCGCTGCCCCATCTCCCCACCCATTGTTCCCGCCCCTGCCCCCAGCCCTCCTTCTCATTGTCCCCGCCCCCGCTCCCCTCGCACTCCCCCGCCTTCCCCGGTAGACCGCACCGCTCGGGCCCCGCAAGCCTCACCCCGTATTCGGACCGTAGGCCCTCTCCCTGCCCGCTCGTACCACCCCCGACCCCAGCTGCCTGCTCCCGCCGCCGTCTCCACCTCCGTGCACCACCGACTCTCGGCCCCCGGCCTTCGGAATATGTCCCCCCTCCCCCCACCGCGGAAAGACAGCCAGTCCCCACCCCCTCCCCGCCGCCCCTGCCCCCGCCCCAGCCGCCCGCAGCGTCACGGCCCTCGGACTCCAGGAGGGGATCAGCCCGCTCCCGGGCCAGGAACTCCAGCGCGGTCGGAACTGGACAAGTGGAGAAGGGAGCGCGGGAGCGGACAGGATGTGCAGGCCCGCGCCGGCCCGCCGGCTCTGTGCTACTCACTGACAGCTGCAGCATCCGAGTGCATTTTCGGGCAGCTCACACCCGCCTGCCGCCCGGGCTCCCGCGCTCCACTCGCGGTCCCCCTACCGACTCCCTAAACCTTAGCTCGCAACAGAAGACCGGCGGCTTCTACTCTGGCCCGCCCATCCCGCCCTTCTCATTGGCTAGACCCCAACCGGAGGACCGCCCCTCTTCGGCTCTCATTTGACCGAAGGAGTGCTGGTTGAGCCGCCTGCAGCTGGCACGGAGGCCCCGCCCCCTAGGCTGCAACGTGATTGGTCCCGGCGCCTCGCCTCCGGCCGCCCCTGGTAGAGGCCACTATTCGGAGCCGCAGGTTGGACCCAACGGCTGTCAGTCATTCAAGGGTCCGAAAGCGCGTGGAGGGGCGAGACAGGGGAATGGGTCCACCTTGACCCTGAAGCTCCGCCCTGTAGCGGGCGGATCCTGGAGCGGGAGACCAACCGAGAGACCAACCAAGAACCTGGGTTAAGCATCCGAAACAAAGCAGGCGAAGGGACCTGGAGCCAAGCTCGGGGCCACGGGGACCGGTGTTCCCTGGAAGCCTGTCGGCCTGATCCTGCTACTGCCCGCGCCCGGGTCCCGCCGGTTCTCATCAATCGTTTCGCACCGCGGGAAATTAGAAGAAAAAAAAATTCTCCGCTTTCCTCCCTTTTATGCCACAACCTTTCTATGCCCAACTTTGAAAATGCGCCTCTTTTTCAGAGTCAATTATTCAGAGTCATGCGTTACTTGCGCTAAAGGTTTCGAATGCTGCAGGCATTGTCCGTCAGACACCTCTGCGGCCCCCTAGACAGCGAGAGAGAAACGCAGTGCCCACATTAGGCTCTGGGGTCAGCCTGACACCAGGACAAGCCAGGTCCCCTGGCTATAAGTCTAAGAAACATAAGTCGAATCTGGCCAAACCGCTGTTTAGCAGAGGGAAGCGTTAATGGGGTTGTGATTGTCAGTGTCCTAAATCAAAATACTGCTTTTTCTTGTTGTTGTTGTTGTTTGTTTGTTTGTTTGTTTGCGTTTTTCAATACTTGAAAACCAGTTTCCATAATCACTATGGTAATGTAAGAACGCTATAAAGAGATGTTCAAGGAGGGGAGCCACGCCCCCACCGCAAACTCACACTCCACTTCCGAACCTCCAACAGCCCTTGCCCCAACCACAACCTAGACAGCCTGTAGACCGCCACAGACATTGGATATAACCAAAGATAACAAAGGGGTCCAGCGTTAGGATTTGGAATTCTACAGTCCAGGCTCTTGAGTTGCAGAGTTCTGAAATCTGGACGGATGTTATAAGAGCAAAAGAGCTGACAGACCTTGTCATCTACGTCACTGTGTTACTGTGATACATTCCATCTCATCATCTTCTATTTCTCTGTAATTACACTGAATCCCAATATGCTATCTCTCATATTTGTCATTCAAATGCATATAATTCACTTCGTCAAATTGCAGAATATCAGAATTGCACCTGAAGACAAGAATCATTCATAGAGCATTCTTTTGGATCTCCTTGACAGAGTCTTAGCTAAGCCTCACAGACAAGGAAGGAACTTGTGAACTCCTAGGTAGGTAGCTTCTGTAATTTTTATTTTAAGGGTGCTTATTCTGGGCAAAGTCTTCTTGTGTTCAAGATTCTGTTCTGGATTTCAGACTGATCTAGCAAGAACTACAATTCATTCATGTTTCTGAGATTTCTTTTTATGTATAATATTTGTATGTGTTTGAGTTTTGTTTCCCATATTGTTTTGCACAGAAAAGGGCTTGCTTCTTGGTACTTCTAAATTAAAATAAACCTGTGATTTATATCAGCTATTAATTTGCTATATTGATTTATCTGCAGCAAACTTTATCATTGTGAGAGTATTAAATCTAAAGGACCTGCCAGTTTACCTTCTCCCTGGCTCTCAGAACTTCCTTGACACATAGTATCCAGAAAAAAATACAAACAAAATTCTAACCTTTGCTGTTTCTCAGTACGGTCAGTCTGATAATTCTCAAGTAAAATACAGATTTACCCAGATCAGGGTAGTAGGTAGTAAGTAGGTTCCAAATAGTGGCCTCCACCAGGGGTCAGGGCCAATCATGGTCAGCTAGAGCCTGAGAATTGAGGGGAAATACTCTTTCTTAGTCAGCCGAGCCTCACTATTTCACAAGTCTCATGACTAATAAAACAACTAAATGATGCTCTGTGGCTATCACCCAGACATTTCAACTTTCCATAAGATTATAAATCTTCATGGTCAGGGAACTTGTTACAGTTATATTTTCTGTCTTCCAGCACTGAGCACAGTGGCTTCCAATAGTGGACACTGATTCACTGTTCCTAAGAGTGAAGTGGATGACGACTATTATATCTGAAAGGAACCTCAAAGATTCCAAATCCAACTTCCTCATTATAAGAATATGAGACCTTGAAGTTCAAAGGAATTAAGCATCTAATCCAAGTTATCGGGCTACACAGAACAAAGCAGTATTTAAAAACTCGAGTTTCCAGCGTCTTTGTCTGCAACTCTCCATCACTACGCTGGTCTAAGGAGAAAATCTCGGATTCCTGAGACAGTACTCTCCCCAACTCCTTAAAAGTTCTACCACGCTAATACAAATTCTCTTCTTCGTATTTGGAATACATCCTTTTCAAGGAATCATTCAATAAATAATGTTATTTCAATTTTTTCTCATTCAATAACTTTCCCAAATAGCAAGGCTCCCTGTAGAGATGTCGACCGGGGGCGGGAGGGAGTAGAGAATGTTTTGAGACTGGGGGGTGGGCAGATTTGAGAGTATAGTCCATCATTTCATTGTACTTGGTTATGATTTAAAACATTATGTAACAATATGAACAAGTTACAACGTGTATTCGTCAGGGTTCTCTAGAGTCACAGAACTTAGGAATATCTCTATATATTAAAGAAAAATTATTGGTATGACTTACAGTCTGCAGTCCAACTAACCCAACAATGGGCAGCTGTGAATAGAAAGCACAAGACTCGAGTAGTTATTCGGTCCCACAAGGCTAGGTGTTTCAGCTGGTCTTCTGGATAAGCTGGAATCCTGAAGAAGTAGGTTCCAACAGATGTGCTGGCAAATAAGTGCAAGCAGGCAGAGAAAAGGAAGCCTTCCTTCTTCCATTATCCTTCTGTAGGCCTCCAGCAGAAAGTATGGCCCAGAAGGTCTGTACCACCACACCTGGACCTAAGCTGTTCTTTACTTAGGACTTGTTCTGTCTCGGGCTGGCTTTGAACTCAGAAATCTTTTTGCCTCTGTCTCCTGGGATTAAAGGCATGTACTACCTTGTCTAGGCCTAAGCTTTTCTTGGTCACTATGCCTCAAGATCTGGACCAAAAGTCTGTGGCTTCCAGCCTCAAGATCTAGATCACAGGAGTACCCTCCATTTCTGGATTATAGTTTATTCCAGATATAGTCGAATTGACAACCAGAAATAGCCATCACTTTTTCCTGTGTACACTAGGCTTGGGATAATGAACTGAAAATGAACTTCAGAGAGAGTATGTGAAACTCCTTGAGTTATCAAAAGTCGGGCTAAGTAGGTATTCAGGATATGGAAATGAAAGTGAATAAAAATTTAAATGTATTCATAGAAGAAGAATAGTTAATTTCCTCAAACTTAATAGAATTGATGTTTGTAGACTGTGAGCTTAAAATGCACTTAAATGCAAAAAACAAACAAAAACAAAAAACAAACAAACAAAACAAAAAAAACTCTGTTGTGAGGTGTGGATACTTTAATGGTGCTTCCATTTTCTTATGAGCCACCACAGTATCTCTAATACAGCCTCAAATGGGAAGCCAGAGAAGTGTCTCAGTGGTTAAGAGAGAGCATTACTTTTGCAAAGAACTGAAGTTCAGTTCCTAGCATCCATGTCAAACAGCATACAACAACAGCCTTTTAACTCAGCTCTGAGGATTCTCAGCCCCTCCCAGGGTACCTGCATCCACATACACACAGGCACACACATACACACGATAAAAATAAATGATAAATCTTCATAGCATATCCCCCAAAGATTTTTTTTAAATTAACACATAGAATTTTAAGACCCTTCTTGAATCAACTCCTCCTCATTGGACATTTTGGCTTAAGGAACACTGTTCATTTTTTTTTTCAAAATAATAAGATCAATAGGTTCTATAATTGTTTATAATACTTGGCACAGTGTGTAGCTCAATCTCTGAATGACGGTTAACACTTTAGACTCTGAGTCCTGGAATACAGGTTCAGTGACCATCCCCTAAGCAATGGTGAGGCTGTTGCTATGGCTACCAACTTGTCAGTACTATCCCATTCCATTGCATGCTGATTCTCACACTCCCTCTCTTTTACCTAAGCTAGTTCCTCACTGGATAGTAGATATTTACTTAATGTGCTAGTTGGGTTTTGCCAACTTGATGCATACTAGAGTTACTTGGGAAAGGGGAAAGTAATTAAGTTCTTGCCTCCATCCGATTGGCCAGTGTGCATGTCTGTGTGGCTTCCTCTTGATTAATGGTCGCTGAGGCTGAGCCCAGCCCCTGGGCACATGTTCTGTTTTTGGGTTGTATATGAAAGCAATAGCTCTAAGTTATCTGCTTCATATCTCTTCTCAAAACAAAGTTCCTGCCTTGAATTCTTCCCTTGGCTTTCCTAGACAATGGCCTGAAATTTAGAAGCCAAATAAACCCTTTTCTCCCCAAGCTGCTTTAGGTCAGTGCTTCCTGGAAGTAGTAGAAAGTTAACCAGGACACTTGGATTCATTCTTCTCTAGCTTCTAAAATTAACAGTGAAGGTAAAGACAAGGATGCAAGAGCAAACTCGCCAGGACAAGTCACCAGGGCAGCCTACTTTGACAGAAAAATGTAAACATTTTGTATAAGAAAGAAAAAGTCATGTTCATATTGGGAATTCACACAGAGAAGTCTCATGAGTACAGAAAGTTAATATCCGAAAAATAAGCCAACTGAAGTACATTCTAGAAGATCTTTCTATGAATAGAGACTCATATTGTATTCCCATAATGAATAATTTCTCTTCTTTGTACTTTGAAATCATTACTCTTCTCTGAGAGCCACAGTCGCGGATGTCAAACACTGTGTGTGTGTGTGTGTGTGTGTGTGTGTGTGTGTGTGTGTGTAAGCATCTAACCTGGGTGCACATATGCAATGTTCAGAGTGCTATCAAGTGCCTTCCTCAGTTGCTCCTCACACTATTTTGTTTGAGACCTCCCACTGAATCTGTTGCTCACCTAGAATGGCTAACTAGCAAGCGACAGGGATCTGCCTGACTCCACCTTCTCAGTGCTAAGATCCCATGCATTTCACCCATACACTAAGGCACTTAGCTTTTTACTGGCCTCAAGCATCCATAGCGAACACTTTTCTACCAAGGCACCTTCCCAGCCCTGCTTAAGACACTTTGAATCTGGTAGGCTGAGCGGGAAGGCACATGATTCTGAGTACTACGCATGAGGCAGGCTGGGTTAAGAAAGACCCTACCATTTCCAATCACTGAACGAAGACGTTACACTTATCTGAGAACCAGGAGACTGATGCAGGAGGATGACAAGGTCAAGATTACGTAGCAAGGCTTGTCTAAAAAACAACGACGACAACAACAACAAAAACCCAACTTGTCTGGGTTTCAGTTTCTTCATCTAAAAAACCAGGAATAGTTAAACCAAGGTGTAATTCAAGTGACAGGGTCAAGTATACAAAACCACTTCTAGGATTAGGAGAACGCAGCAAGAAGGCGCATATGAACTCCCACTGCCCAGGGTCTCCGCCTAGTTCCTGATGAGCCTAATGCACGCCTGTCTGGTAAAGCTGGCTTCTTCCCAACTCAGGGATAATTTCAACTAAAAATGACTCTTTCTTGATGAAGCAGTCATCTGGAGGATCCCTTAACAGAGCTGAGAATTTTCCAGTTAGACTTAACATCATGTTTCCATTTTGGTCCCATTTAGCAATGAATTTGTTTTGCCTGTAGCGGCAATAAAGGAATTTTTGAGGTTTTTTGTTTGTTTGTTTTTCTTTTTAATATTTCTAACTTCCAAGATTTCTTGTCATCAGGTAGCATTAATAGATCTTTTAACTAATCATTTTTATCTAGAGCAGATATGGGATGCTTCCACTGGGTTTTTCCTCTCTATCCAGGGCTTTTCCTGGATACACTTGGTGGAGATTACACCCTCCTAGGGGATTAACAGAGTTTGAATAAAACTGTATTCATTCCTTACCACATAGTAGTCTCTGGATTTTCTCTCCTTTCTCCACATTGAGCTAATCAAGTCCTGATGATGCTGTATTTGATTCAATCTCAGAAGGAATAACTTCCCAATTCTAAACAATGCCTGACCTTGGTGCTGACTCTCATGAATATAGCATTTCTTCAATTACCGCAGCTAGCAGGAGATGGGCAGAAAGAATAACCATTCTCCTTGTACAATGCCTTCTGTGTGTTGTCGTGCTCTCCATTTTTCTGCCTCCTCTCCCCTGCTTTCATGAATACAATGTCTTTTTAACATCCCTCTCAGGGCGGTACAGGAGACCCCATCCATCTCCAGAGTTCAGTGGCTACAAGGCAGCCAAGCATCTCATTATGGCAGAGTGAAGCATTCTGGGAGAGTGGATGGAGAAGGCAGACTGCACTAGGGAAGAGGGGGGAGGGGAGAGAAGAGAGCAAGAGCTACAGAAAATATATGTTCACTTCATTGGTGATACTACACCATGGGGTGAGAACTTCCTATTCTAGAAACGACAAGTTTGAAATACCCAAACCCCATGACTCAGCAGACTCCAGCCTCATCTACATAGTGGAAACTGCTTATTCTCTTCCCACCTCCAACCACCTACTCTCCCCTCATGGATGCTAACTACAACCTACCATGGGTGTCACGCAGACGGGACCAAAGCATGGTATCTTACACACTCAATTAAGTTCAGTGGTTTCAAACTTGGAATTGATCATTCAAACACCCACATGTGGTTCAAATGCTGGCTCATATTTATCTACCTGAAAAGTATTTCCTTCAGCTAACCCAGATATTTCCCTATTACTTTATTTTCCTTAGGGCAAATTCCTTAGCACTCTGGGGAGTCTCAGACCCTTTTCAGAGTCATTGATAATTCTCTATCAAAGGTCTGAAACGCAGCCATAACCATCCCCAACACTCTCTTCTACTAAGAATGCCTGGTTTGGACATTCATTCCGACTGACAGGTTTGGCCTTCTTGAAGTCCCAGGGCTTCAGGCAACAGTTGGTGGTTAACCTGTAATTTTGTCAGGGTGGGATTAATTTCTTTCTGTTAGTTTTTCTCCTAAGCATTGCTGACAACTGTGCCTGTGCTTGAATATGAATTCTGTTGAAGAGCTGGTAGGTAAGGGCAGCAGCTTCAGGCTGAGGAGCTCCTGGTGGTGTCTTCAGTGTGACGATCCTGGGCACTGGACAAGAGCAGTCATGTTCTTTGGGACAGAAATGCCAAGAATAGACTTTTATCTTGCTCCAGATTTTTCTTCCAGCTCCAACTTGGACTCAAGCCAGTGCTGCTGCTTCTGAGGCTGCCTCGTCCTCCCCGGCTCTGCGCCCTGTCCGAAGTCCTTTTGCATGCCTTTGCTGTCCTCTGATGATGCCCTCTCCTCACTCCTCTGGCTCTAGGACCCCCAAATCAACTTCTTGCCCCTGCCCCAAAAGGGGGCACCAGGGCTCCCAGCTGGCCTGTCCCCCATCCTGCCGTTACAGTCATTCACTGAGTCCAGCCTTGAGCTCCACACTGGCCCGTGTTATATTTTCTATCCTGAAACTCTAACACTACAACCTCCATTTACATACCATAACTTCAGCTTTGCAAAACCTTTCCAAGACACCACACGCAACAAATCTCAGAACAGAAATCTTACTAAACTTGCCACTCACCGTTGTGGCAGGGACTGTTCTGAAACACACCACCACCACCACCACCACCATGTTAACTCACTCCTCCCAACCATCCTAGTAGGTTCTTTTGCATAACCCGTTTTACAAATGAAGAGACCAAAGCACACAGAGGTAAGGTAACTTGCCCGGAGTCATCCAGCTACTTTGTGTGGTGCTGGGAGAATCTAACCCAGCAGGTTTGCCTCCAATCTCTTTTAACCAGCATGCTCTATCATTTTCCTCTCCAATCTTTTAGCCAGGATTGCTTGTTCACCCTTAAAACACTCTCGGAGCCCTTGAACACTGATGGTCTGTGTCTATTCTTCTAGCCCCAGCAGCCAGGCACATTGAGCACAGTCCTTGGGCGCAAATCCATTCTCCATCCCTGTGAAGTGTTAATGAGAAGCACAGATCTTTGGTCCCGGACAGGAGCCTTTATTTCTTCCCTTGTTAAGCATCGGAGCAGATCTAAAACAGGATCTCATGTTGGGCAATATTAGAACAGGACCCAAAGCAGCACTGCCGTCTGGGGAGGCGCAAGGGCAGAGCTGTGCTCCCTCCCTCGTTTTCCCCCTGTGAGCCTTTTGCCTTTCCCAGATTCTTTTCCAGATACCCAGGGGACCTGGCTGAACGGCATTGCTGACCTATCCTTACGTGAGGCAAGCCTCAGTATTCCTTATCTGTGTTATAGGTTGAAGAGAATTACACTGGGCTTGAACAAAAGCCAAGAGGAAAGCCACAGAGGAGGAGCCTGGAGACGCAAAGCAGGAGCCAGCAAGATCCAAGATTATATGAACATAACCATCCTAGGAAGCTGCTGGGGCCGACTGCACGAGTAGAGGACATCTTGTAACTTCACAGCACAAGATGGAGACACTTCTTTCTACTGTCTTGGTCTCCCTGCCATCCTTTGGATCTGGAATGCCTCTCTACAACCCCCCCCCCAAAAAAAAAAACATGATTTGAAGGCTAAGTCCTCAATTAGACACAAAGCTTAGGTCACAGAGAAAGGGGGAGGGGGACAACGACCCACTTGGCATGGCCTTGAAAAGGAGTGTGGTGCTCTAATCTCTCCTTTGCCTCTTGAGTTCCCTGCAATGTGCATCTTTCCCTGCCGGCCATGAGCTCCTGTCATAGTGTGCTGCCTTACTATAGAGATCCAGAAACAACAATTAATCAGTCACCGACCTGACCGGTGGGACCAGGGACCAAATAAACCCTTACTCTTCATTATCTCTGGTATGTTTGCTTTAGATGTGAAGGCTTCCCCACACAGACCTTGGGATCGGTCTACTTCAGCGCCCATCAGACTTCGCCCCCCCACCCCCAGCAGAGTACAGACCTTCAGGGAACCAATCAGACTGTGCACTAAGGGAGCAATGGACCGATGTTGTGATCCATTTGCTCCTGTCAAAACTTGCCTTTCCAATGTTTCATTTCCTCAGACCCTTGTGGATGACAGGCTTGCTGTTCTTGGGTAAACTGAGTTGGGGGAAAAGAGAGATCGGGTAAGAAATTGATGGGGGGACACCCCAACCTACTTCCTTCAGCCCCCAGCCCACGCCCCTTGTTCGTTTCTCCACTTACTCACCTCCATTAAGCCTTGCTTGACCAAGGCTGCCCACTGTCATGGCTTTATCCACAGGTCTTCTCTAACACTGAAACGGAATTTTGCCTCAGAACCAAGACAAAGGGGATGGAACATGGAGCTAGGCACGTTAGAGGTGAGCTCAGAAAGCTACCCACACCGCCACCTCGGGAGGTTCCAGCAACGTCTGCAGAGGGATAGATAGGTGACAACGACCCTTCCTGTTTAGCAACCCCATCTTTTACTCGGAAGGACAGCCCTCCTTTTTGCACCCCAATATTTGCTAAACACAACCATGATGAAACTTCCAGTTAGGAAGCCCCACCCCAACTCCAGGGAACATGTGACCTCCAGGGAGCTGGACCAATCCCCCCCCCCCCCCCCCGGCCCTGTAATTCTTAAAACAGTAAAAGCAAAACAGAGGCTCTGGCTGTGGGCTCACAGCAGCCAGGGACCCAAGCTCCCAGCTCAGGGAAAAGACAGTCCTGGGGAAGCAGATGACAGAAACATTCATTTACTCCCGCAGCCATTCACTCGTTCATTCTCGAAACAACCGTTGTTTATCAAGGGTTTCTGATGTGTCAGCGAACTCAGCTCTAGAAACAACAAAACAGCCACAGCTCCTCCCTTCATGGGGATTCTGAGTTTATGAGGGGACCTTCCTTAATCGTTCGTCCCTTAACTAACAAAATAAAGCCGCCATCTTAGCAGGCACTATAAAGGGCAGTTATTCAGAGCATGTACAACCAAAACTGTGGTTCAGCTTCTGTGAACAACTGTACAGTTTGGGCACTGTGCAAAGCTAAACTCACGAGGACTATGCTCACTAAGCCATGAGACCCGCTCAGAAGTCACGTTCATCTCCAAGGAAGCTCAGGAAGCCCCACCCACAACTCCAGGGAGCATGTGACCTCAGCTGGACCAATCAACTCCATTCCCTGGAATTTTAAAACAGTAAAGGCAAAGCAGAGGCTTTTCAATGTTGGTTTTTCAAATGTTGGTTCTATCCTGGCAAACAGGTCACCCTTTTCTAATTTGTTCTAAAGTCATGAGTAGACCAGCTGAGACTCCAGGAATGATCCAGTCAGGAAGAAGAGTGGTGGGAAGTGATGGCTAACTCAGAAGTCAACACGTTGAAAATCACCTGGAAGCTATGCCTCCTGACATACCTTTGGGGGACTAGCTTTAAGAGATGAATTGAAGGGAGAAGACCTAACCACCATGGGTGGTACCATTCGCTGGACTCAGATCCTAGACTACTTAAAAAGAATAAAGGGCCTGCAGAGATAGCCCAGTGGTTAAAAGCAGCTGCAGGAGGCAGAGGCAAGCTTCTCTATGAGTTCGAGGCCAGAATGGTCCACAGAGTGAGTTCCAGAACAGCCAAGACTATACAAAGAAAGGGATCCAGCACCTTCCTCTGCATCCTCAGGCACCTAAGCATACTCATGGTATACATACGTGCACAGAGACAAAACATTCATACAATAAAAATAAGTTTGAAATTTTTTTTAAGGAGTCTGTGAGCAAAGCATAGACTTCCATAGTTCTGTTCTCCCTGACTGTGGGCACACTGTGACCAGCTGCCTCAAGCTTCTGCCATCTTGACTCTCCACCATGAAGTACCCTCAAACAGGAATCATAAACCCTTCCTTTCTGAGGATGGTCTCATCAAGGTATTTTTGTCATAGCAGCAAGAAAGCAAATAATACATCCCCTGAGGAGCTGACTGGAGTCACAGCCATCAGGGCCAATAGATGAGGCTAATGAATAATAGATAAGAAAGAAGAACATTCCAAGCACAGAGAAACTGTACACTGGCCTTCCCTGGAGAATTCTCTAGTCTCCGGACCCATTCACTCTTAGCCTATGCCCTTCCAAATTGCCTCTCTGTGGTTCAAATTAGGTCTCTGTCACAACCAAGTTCTTAAGAGGCAAAGCTTGTCTGGCCTGCCCCTCTGAAGTAGCCAGCCTTCATGCTCTCTACCAGGCTCACCGCCTCATGAAGTTTCCATGGAAACATCTGCTCCATGTGGCCACCAGAACCTCTGTGCAAACCCTCGATCTTTGATGACTTAACTCCGTCTCTAGCAGAGAGTAGAAACTCAACCAACATTTCCTGAATCACAAGAAGGATTCACTTGTGGACATTTTATCTTAGGCACTAGGGACAGAGGCACAGCTACCCTCCCTCACCTGCAGGAACCTAGAGCACACTCCCAAAATTGTTTAGGGACTCAGGTAAAGCTGGTTTCCTGACTTGGAAACAGAAAAGAATTTTAAGATGAGTGTATCAGGTCTCCTAGAGTCACAGAACTTACGGAATGTCTCTATATATTAAGGGGATTTATTGGAAGGATATACAGTCTGCAGTCTAATTAATCCAACAATGGGCAGCTGTGAGTGGGAAGTCCAAGAATCTAGTAGTTGCTCAGTCCCACAAGGCTAGGTATTTCAGCTGGTCTTCTGTATAAGCTGGAATCCTGAAGGGTAGGTTCCAACAGATGTGCTGGCAAGTACACGATGGGGCATTATTTCGTGATAAGAAGGAAGTATTCTTGTATATTGAAACATGAACCTTGAAAAGACTATACTGACTCAAAGAGGCTACATCCTGCACAGTTCCATTTGGGATGAACTATCCAGAACAGGCAATCTATATAGGTAGAACAATTACTTGATTCTTATGAGGAAAGAGAGTAAAGGGAGTGTCCTCTAGTAAGAATGAAGTATAGCTATAAGAATACTTCAAAACCATAGTGCCCATGATTGGACAAAGGCCTGGCATCCAGAGTACGCAAAGAACTCTCATGCCATGCCTGTAACCAGGCTCCTGGGGAGGCCAAGGCAGAGGGAACACAAGTCCAAGGCCAGCTTTGACAATTTAGCAAGCTTAAAATTGAAAGGAGAGAGAGTGGGGGGGGGGGAGAGAGAGAGAGAGAGAGAGAGAGAGAGAGAGAGAGAGAGAGAGAGTGAGTCCATGGTGACTGGCAGGACCTCCAGAGGGTAAATACTGGGAAGGAGCTACTCAGTGGGAAGGTTTCTTAATCACAGTGTTGAAATATTTTTGAGCTAGAAGTTGATGGTAATTGTGCAACCTCAGGGAAAACCTAATGTTTGTTTTTAAAACAGTTCAGTGCTATGTGAATTTCACCTCAATAAAAATATATAATAAAGCAGTTCAATTTAGGCATGCCGTTATGGATAAAAATATCGTACTGACAACAACCACTGTGACCAGACACTGCGATCCAAAGTGCCTTCGTGTAAGGACATTGCTTCAGTTCCTCTTGGCCTTAACTCTCACCTCTTCCCTCACGCACTCCCGTGTGTGCTGTACATGCTGCAGGAGCATGGATGGCTAAGGGGTCATGCAGCTGAGACATGCAATTCATTCCGCTTTCTCCTCTTTCAGCCAGCATCTTCAGACTCGTCAGAACAGGGCATTGGATTCCATTTCAGGTGGTTGCTGGGAATTGAACTCATGACTTCTGGAAGAGCAGTCAGTGCTCTTAACCACTGAACAGTTGCTCCAGCCTGAGACAACACTCTTAGACTGTCTGGGTACAGGGGTTAAAGACAGCTCTGAGGTCTTATCTTTTCCCTCATATTAACACTAAAAGTCTTTTTTTTTTTTTTTTGGAGACAGGGTTTCACTATATAGACCTAGCTGTCCTGGAACTCACTCTGTGGACCAGGGTGGGTGGCTTTGAACTCAGAGATCTGCCTGCCTCTGCCTCCAAGTACTGGGATTAAAGATGAGTGACACTTCTGCCCAGCAATACTGAAAGGTAATCATCATACAACTACGCTGGCATTCCTCAACAGCAAAGTCTCTAGACCACGTGCCCTCTACACCTACTAAATCAAACTCTACGGGGATAGCCTTAGGAATCTGTATTTTCAGCAAGCTGCCACAGTCATGTGCTTGCCTGTACAGGCATGTGAAAACATTAACTTTGTTCTTTTTCACTTTAATAACTAACTTAAGTAGAATGTCTATCGAGTGTCTACATGAAAACTGTACAACCTGCAGCAATGAGAACCTAGTAGAAACTGTAATTTGTAAATGAAGTTTGAAAACCAGACAAACCCCATCAGGCTTTCTTGTACAGCACAAACTGCCTAAACTTAAGTAGTTTTAATAGCAGTTCATTGGAGCCTGTCAGCTATGCCAGCATAGCTGACTGAGTTCCTTGGATCAGTGGAGGGCTGAGGGCGAGAGAAAGAAAGACAAGGAGTCATCTGGTAAAGAATCAAATGCTATATTTTCAACTGCGTAGCACCCTTTTATACTCCCCACAAAACAGGAACAAAACAGGAACAAAAACAGGAACAAGGAGATACAGTTGGCAGCCTATCACCTAAGTTTGGATTTCTCCTTGAGCAGTCTTCTCAGGGAAATGCATAGAGACGGAGGATCGGGCATAACAGCACAGGTGCAGAGGATGGTGACTCACAATTCACCCTTTTTCTTTTAATTAGAGGCTGAGCGGAGACAGAGACCAGACTCTCAGTGAAAATTGGGGATATTGTAATAACCCCCAGCCCCCTGCCGTTGTACAGTGAGGTGGTATGGTCATATCCATCCCGGTGTCTTTTTCCTGAGGAGGGGAACTGTATCAACACCAACCCCTATGCAGCCAGGCATGTCTCTCAGGGAAAACTCCCTTGCAGTCCTGACTGCAGCTTGGGCGTAGGTGAATGATTACACTTTTTGTAGCATGGTCAGCCACACTTGGGCAGGAGCCCATTTATTCTAATATAAAACCTTCTTGAACTGGGAAATGTAGCTCAGTTGCTAGAGTGACCAAGAGTGCTTGCCTAGCAGGCCCGAGGCCCTGAGTTTGATTCACAGTGCCCCATAAACCAGGCATGGTGGTTTAAGAACACTTTGAAGAACAGAAATATAGGGGCTGGAGAGATGGCTCAGAGGTTAAGAGCACTGTGCTTTTCCAGAGGTCCTGAGTTCAATTCCCAGCAACCACATGGTGGCTCACAACCATCTATAATGAGATCTGGTGCCTTCTTCTGGCCTGCAGGACACATGCAGCCAGAATGCTGTACACATAATAAATAAATCTTAAAAAAAAAAAGAACAGAAATATAAAGTCATGGGGAAGCTACATGGAGAAGTTCCAGTCCAGTCTGACTAGAAATTGTATACAAAAACAAAGAAGCAAAAAAATTCCTAACATTAATTCTAATATATATATATATATATATATATATATATATATATATATATATCAGAGATAGCTCCAGCCACTTACCAGATTTACAAATTCAGTCAGCCTTTGCCCTCAAACTACCCTCTGTCTCTGAAAGTTCAAATCCCACAAGTGCCCCTTCCCTAGCTTTCTCCTTGGAGGAGATACTACTAGCTTCTGTCAAGGTCAGAGTTCTCTTTAGTAAGATTTTTATCCAGTCAGCTCACATACACGGCAGGCCTCCCTGGTCTCCTTTCTGTGAGGTACCAACATAAAACAGTTATTTTCTCCATGAATTATTATTTACCCAACTTGCTATTATTTTACATTCTGTTATGCCTGATGCTATGCTGAGAATCTAAATGTGTTATTTTTGCGAATATTTTCCTCTTGAGGCACATCAGTCAGGATGTAATCACGGGCTACTTGAGTATAGAAATCGCTGTTTCAGGCATTAAAGGTGTTGAAACAATAGCTCTCAACCCCATAATTGAAGCCACCTGACGCCTGTCTGCATCCTATGACAGGAAGAGCTAGGACTTGTGAGAAGTCTCCAGGGCATCTGTCTCTCAGTGGAGATTTTTGTCTCCTTCATGTTGTCCAAGATCGGACAGTATCTTTACCCTAATATTATTATTGTTAATATGTATGTGTCTGGGTGAGTGTATGGCACATGTGTACAGGTGCCCAGGGAGGCCAGAAGAGCATTATCAGATCCCTGAAGATGAGCTACGGACAGTTGTGAGTTGGTGGATGTGGAACCTAGACGTAATTCTCTGGAAGGGCAGCCAAAGGTCTTACACGGAGCCACCTCTCCCAGCTCATTTTCCCTGCTCTCTCTTCCTCTCTGCTCTCCCGGCTCGTTTTCCCTGCTCTCTCTTCCTCTCTGCTCTCGGGGTTCGTTTTCGCTGCTCTCTCTTAGTCTCTGCTCTTATTGGTTGCTTCTACCCAAAGGTGGAAACTTCTGAGCTGTCCACTGTTTATCTTAGCTTTTCTCCTGCACTGGTTTTGTTTCACTGTTGCTAATTTCTACGCAAGCATCACGGTTTGCTCTTCCAACAGATCAACGAAATCTTCAGCTACGAACAATCTTCAAACTGACACATTTTTGAGGCATTTCCACTTTGTTTAATGAATATATTGTCTTCTCAGGTTTACTAAGTCAGGGTCCACCATGGTGACTTATTATACCCTGAATATTTAATAACACTTCCCACCCTGCTTCCAGGCCTCCCAACTCGCACGTTGAATATGACCGTCTCAAGAAGCAGAGTCTGTAATAGGTGATTATGGTCAGCCTTTTAATCATAAGTGGAATGTCATGATAAAAGAGGTCTCTCGCGAACACCTTGCTCATTTGACCACATAAAGGCAGAGCCAGGAGGGAACAACACCCATGAACCAGGAAGTCAGCCCTCACTAGATTCTAAGTATACTGATGCCTGGATCTTGGACTTCTGATCTCTAGAACAGTGAGAAATCTATTTTAGTTGCTTGTAGGCCACCAGTCTATGGTTCTTTGCTATGGCAGTCCAATCAAACTAACACAAAACCTCACCCCCAATGTAATGGTGTTTGGTAATGGGGCTTTGAACGGCAATTAAATTTATATGAAGTATTGGCGTTGGCCTCCATAATGAGAGTAATATCCCTACAGGGAGACTACATGGCCCTTTCAAACAAGGAGATAATGAGAAGGTAGCCAGTTGCAAGCCAGAAAGCAGATACTTAACGAAGACAGTGATAGGCCGATATCTTGCTCTTGGTCTTTCTACAATACAATGCTGTATAAATATATATCTGTTGTTTAAGCCACTGAACCTGCTGTAACATGGGAGTTAAAGACACTATGATAGTTTGAATCTGTGTAGCCCTCCTAGGCTTGTGAGTTTGAATGCTTGGCCCATAGGAAGTAACACTATTAGGAAGTGTGGCCTTGTTGGAGAAAGTGTGTCACTGTAGAGGTGGGCTTTGAGGTCTCATATATGCTCAAGCCATGCCCAGTGAGACAATTCTTCTGCTGCCTGTGGATCAAGATGTAGAACTCTCAGCTCCTTCTCCAGCGCCATGTTTGCCTGCATGCTGCCATGCTTCCCACCATGATGATAATAGACTCAACCTCTGAAACTGTAAGCCAGTCCCAGTTAAATGTTGTTCTTTATATGAGTTGCCATGGTCATGGTGTCTCTTTACAGCAATAGAACCCTAAGACTTTACTGTATTCCATTGGAGTCATTCTCAATACATACTACAGGCCAAAGCCATGCTTGCCAGGCCTGTACCTACCCCTTTCTTCAACACCACGTT
Organism: Grammomys surdaster; assembly: GCF_004785775.1. Classification (NCBI taxonomy): domain Eukaryota; kingdom Metazoa; phylum Chordata; class Mammalia; order Rodentia; family Muridae; genus Grammomys; species Grammomys surdaster. Next base: position 9,482,148 of record NW_021604791.1, read on the forward strand.
TGGAGGTGGCTCTCCAGACCAGCGACTGTGTTCTTGGCATCAAAAGCAACAAAACTAGAAATCACATAGATAGGCAAATCCTCTGCTTCTGCCTTCCTCATCCTCCTCACAACTATCGTCTTGAATTCCTTGCCTATTCCAATCTTGTCAGGTATATACCAAGACCTACCATACCCCTGTGATTTTATTCTAAAGATTTCTTTTTATTTTATGTGAATGGCTTTTTGCCTACATGTGTGGCAGTGCATTGTATGTGTGCCTGCCTGATGTCCCCAGAGGTCAGAATTGGGCGTGGGAACCCTTAGAACTAGAGTTTATGGATGGTCACAAGCGATTTTGTTGATGCTAGGATCTGAACCCAGGTTCTCTGCAAGAGCAGCGAGTGTTCTTAACCACTGAGCCATCTCTCTAGTGCCTCCTAAGATTTTTATTATACATATTCTGCAACCCTGAGACCAAAGAGATCATCTTTTCAAGGAATCATGTCTGCCATGTTTGTCCCCATACTGGGCTCCCAATGATGCAGGTGCCATTTCTTGGGCCCTCCCACGCCTGTGGGATCTCTTCCCCTGCCCCGTCCTGTGGCTCAGATGTTATTTTCTCCCTCTGAGGGTAATGCAGCACTGTGAAGGAGTGACGGAGAGAGCTGCGACTGGGGAAACATAGGCCATCACAGGATGATTGAAAACTAAGACTCTCTCTCTGTATGTATGTATGTATGTATGTATGTATGTATGTATATATCTGTGTGTGAACATGTACATGTTCATGTAGGTGCATGTGTATGCATGCTTGTAGAAGCCAGAGATTGACTTGGGCGTCTTCTTCAATTGACCCCCATTTTATCTTTTGAGACAGACTCTCTCGTTGAATTGAGGCTGGTTGGACAACGAGCTCCAGGGATCTCCGTCCTCCACCTCCACGGCGTTAGGATTTTAGGCATGCTTTACTGGCCCTGCCTTTTACATGGTTACTGGAGATCTGAACTCAGTCCTCATTATCGCCCAACAAGCACTTTACCAAACAAATCACCTTTCCAGCCCCTGAAAACTGAGCAATCTTAAACCAAAAGAATCCTTCCGAGTTGCCGGACGGTCGTGGCACACGCCTTTAATCCCAGCACTTGGGAGGCAGAGGCAGGCAGATTTCTGAGTTCGAGGCCACCCTGGTCTACAGAGTGAGTTCCAGGACAGCCAGAGCTATACAGAGAAACCCTGTCTTGAAAAACAAGAACAAAAAAAAAAACAAAACAAAAAAATCCTTCTGAGCTTTCTGTAAGGGTGTTGTCTGGAAGTCATACACTGTTGCCTTTTATATCTTGTTAGCAAGAACATGGCCATGCCTAGCTGTGAGATATGATGGGAAATGTAGTCTGTTGTAGTCTTTCCTCTGTGTGTCCACATGTATAAGTCAGGGTTCTCTAGAGTAACAGGACTTATAGAATGAATCTTTCTACATATAGAAAGGGGAATTGTTAGAAGGACTAACAGGCTGTGGTCTAGCTAATCCAATAATAGCTGGCTCTGAACAGAAAGCCAAGAATTCAATAGTTGCTCAGTCCATGAGGTTGCATGTCTCAGCTGGTCTCCAGTATCTGCTGGAATCTGAAGAAGTAGGCTCTAATGCCAGTGAAGAAACAGACTTGCTAGCAAGGCGAGGACAAACAAAAGAGCAAAGGCTTCTTGTTTTCCATGTCCTTATATATAGGTTTCCAGCCGAAGATGTGGCCAAGACTAAATGTCTCCAGCCCAGATGTATCTTCCTGCCTCAAATATCTGGATTAGAAGTAGATCTTCCTATTTCAAATTAAGCAAAAATCCCTTACACAGGTGTGCCCTCCATTTTTGGATTTTAGTTCATTCCAGGTGTAGTCAAGTTGACAACCAAGAAGAGCTATCACACCCTCTTTCCAGATAAAACTAGGAGATTCTTACAAAAGAATCATAGAAACGAGTTGTATTCTCTGGAAATCTATTATTGATAAAGTGTCCAAGCATGCTGACAAACTATTTTAGAAACATATATACATTTGAGGCCATCCGAGTTCACCCTTACTCTCTCTTCCTTGCCTTCTGCTTGAGTTCTCAAGAGAGATGGTATTAAATTAAACAAATCTTATCTATGCTTCAGCCTGTGGAGAACTGCTGTTTATGTTACGGATGATTGTCTTACACTGCTGTCTGACTCTGGTAGTTTTGTCAAACCTGAGCATGTCAATGAGGAAGTGTCACGCATTTATCTTAATGACAATCACCTTGACTTTTAAGAGAGAAAAAAAATGAAGATACACTACACAGGATGAACTCTAAACCATCAGTTCTAGAATGTCCACAGTTAAGGGTAGATAAATTCCTCCTGTGTGCAACCACTTGCGGTGCGTGCAACTTACCTGGAAAGGTTGGTAACAGTGAGGAGCTGGAGGCCCGTTGTTTACTACCCAGAGAATCAAAATCTCTGGGGGGGGGGGTGAAGCAGGAGCCACCCCTCCCCCACCCAGAGGATTCTCTTGTGTGGCCAGGGGTCTTTAGTGACAAACATTGGTCAAACTTGTCATTATCATACGTGAGCTGGCCCAGTTGTATCCAGCTGTGAAGATGAAGCGTTCCTGGCAGGAGTCAGGATTTGTTTGTCCTCCAGGGTAAACGTCCCTGCAGCTTTAATGGTCATTCCTTGCAACAACATGATGTTGAACTGCTACAGTGGGCAGCAGCTCGATTTACTGATGGTTCATGCAGTGGGAAATTACGTGTGACTTTCAAATATGTGTTGAACAACCTTGTTCACTGCTGTCCCCATCCACCTTTGGTTGTCAAGGCTTCTGAACAAATTACAAATACACCAGGCTTTGGTTTCCATGCTTGGAATATTCCAATGAGCTTGGGGACTAATACTCTTTCTGCCCCAGCAGGCCGGGGACTATAAACTACTTCTACAGTGGGGTCCCCGGCTACACAGGAAGAGAAAAGCTGAGTATCTGCCCCCTGCTCAAGCTTACTGCGTGCTTTGAGTGTAGACCAGCTCACTTAGTTCTCGGGATAGCAGTGGCAGGGTAACCTCTCACTGTGGGGAGTGGAGGGAGCCCGGAGGGAATGAAGTCCTGGGTAATCATGTGCTGTCCTGTGGGTATTACCATGTCAAGGACTCTAGCTCCAGATCCATGAAAAGACACCAAAGCCCTTGCCCTGGGGAGCGGCTCAGAGGGATGGCAAAGCCTTCTATGGGCCTGAGTGCAGATGTTGATTATACATAGAGAAAACGTCCACCATAGCTTTCTCCCTGCTTATTTTTCTGACCTGAAGATTGTTCCCCTATAGAAACAACTCCTAAACCGGTTCCCTTGATGTAGCTGTACACTGTAACCCTGCCTCTTATTTACCGGGTGTGTAATAAGCCAGACTTCTTGTTCAGCTCTATAGAGTAACTCCTCCTTTCTGCTCAACTGTATATAATAAGCACACTGAGCTCCCAGGGTGCTGTGGCTTCTCCACAGCGAGCCCAGTTCCCCCTGCCCCCACTCCTCTGTATGTCTGTCCTGGTCCTTTCTTCATTCCCTCAATGCCACAGCCAGGTTAAGCTCCTGGATCCCTTCAAAGATTTGGCATCTATGTTCTTCGTCTCTCCAGAGGAGTAAAGTAATTCACCTAAGTTCACCCAGGAAGCTAAAGACTCAAAATGACACCCACACCCCATCCCAGGGCTACTGGTCAAGATTAAGAAATAAGAGAATTTGCAGCTGTCACTACAGCACTGTCTTCAGATGTGACTTCCATTGGTAAACTCTCCAGTATACCTCATATATGAGCACTTATTCATATGTATATAATATACACTGGAAACTCATTTGCTCTGCAAACTGTCACAGTTACCAGAATGACATGCAGTTCGAAGCACAGATCTCCCAGAATTCCCTTCCTGCAGTAGGACTGAGATGGGACCCAAGAATTTGCATTTTTAACAGGAAATCCTGACTCGGCCTATAAGGATCTCCTTGAAGACATCACTGTAGACAGAACCTAAAGGTAGAAATTCAGATTATTGGAGCACAGTGTGCTACAATGAGGAAACTATGCCGTTGCTTCAATGCTTGCCAGACAAGCATGAGAACTTGAGTTTGGCATCCAGCATGCACGTAAACAAAGCTGCACAGCTGCCTATAATCTAAATGCTGGGAAGGTGGAGGCAGTTTTGGGACTTGCTAAGCAGTCAGTGTAGCTGACTCAGTGAGCTCCAGGTTCAATGAGAGAATCTATCTCAAAAACTACGGCAGAAAGCAATGGAGGATGATATCTAATATTCAGACTCCTGGACATGCAACATTCTCTCTCTCTCTCTCTCTCTCTCTCTC
>NW_021604791.1:9486592-9488028 GCF_004785775.1 Grammomys surdaster
CCTTCCCTCCTTCCTCTCTCTAGTGAATAATTTTCTGGCACCCCATGGAATTGTCTCAGGCAGATCTAGAAGAAACATTGAGTAACTAACCCATTGCACTAACCCAAGGCACATGGCTTTCCTGAGCAGAGAGACTAGCTAGAAGGAAACCTATGGAAATTGCCCAGGCCTCCCACACTCCTAATGAGGAAGATGAAGAGGATGCTACAACCAGGCAGAGCTCACTAGTGTCCCAAAGACACACCCTCACAGTGCCCAGACACCTGCTTTCCATTTTCACCTGACTCTGCTTCTATAATCTTCACCTTGATTTTCTTCTCTTCATGAGAACAGCTACCGTCACTTTTGAGCAATACAATCTGTAGCCCGCCATTTCTAGGGGCTGTAACTGCACACTCGACTTGACAACCACAAAGCACAACCTTCTGAGCTAATAGTTCTTTGATTGAATTTGAATTTCTTGTACCTTTGAAGTCCGGACTCTGTGTAGGTGATGTGCTACACAGCAGAGCTGCAGCCAGGAGTGCCTGGAGGGGTACCCCTTTCTCCCTCTTTGTATGATCCAGTTTTCCCAGATTCTCTTCAGCAATGTTGTCATTTGGTGTAAAATAAGGAAGGCCTCTAGGCAATAAATAAGGCAAATCCCAGAGCTCTGGAGGAAGGAGGTGTTTGCAAAGATTTAGAGAAGGGACTTAAATCTTCTCCGGGATGTTCTGAAAAAAAATCCCGCTCTAACAAGAACCAAGGAAAAGGTTGGTTTCAGCCAAAGAGAGGAAGTTTCTTCTGATAGTTTGAGATAAAGGAAAGTGGAAAGAGTATATCAGTAAAGACAAAGAGCCTCCTGTTAGATAAGGGCAGGACTTCCTACAGCCAAGCAGAGCATCTGATGCCGTGTGGAAAAAGCCATTGTGTCTAGGGTGGCGATTCTCTGCAATCCCAGGAAGCAGGAGGGCTTTGGAGAATTTAAGGCCATCCCAATCTGCATACTGAGCTCCTTGCCCCTGGTTCTCAATCTGTATGTAGTGACTCCTTCCGGGTCAAATGATCCTTTCACAGGGGTCATCTGAGACCCATCAGACTACACAGATTTACATTACAATTCATAACAGTAGCAAAATTACAGTTATGAAGTAGCAGCCATAAAATAATTTTATGGTTGGGGGTCATATAACATGAAGAACTGATTTAAGGGGTTGAATCATTAATAAGGTTGAGAACCACTGTCCTAACGAGACTGAAAGTCTGCCTCCAGAGAAGGAAAGCACAGTCATTGTTACTGGGCAAGAAAGTTACTGAGAGATGTGCCCTTGCTTTCCACAGACAATGTCTCAGTTTAAGGACTGATTAGTATTGTCATGAAATATAATGTGGCAGTGGGCCAGAATATGAGAGAGAGAGAGAGAGAGAGAGAGAGAGAGAGAGAGAGAGAGAGAGTT
>NW_021604791.1:9488428-9494750 GCF_004785775.1 Grammomys surdaster
GAGAGGAGAGGAGAGGAGAGGAGAGGAGAGGAGAGGAGAGGAGAGGAGAGGAGAGGAGAGGAGAGGAGAGGAGAGGAGAGGAGAGGAGAGGAGAGGAGAGGAGAGGAGAGGAGAAGAGAGAGGGGGGAGAGGGGGGACAGAGGGGATAGAGGGGAGGGGAGAGAGGAGGGAGAGAGGGGAGAGAGGGAAGGGAGAGAGGGGAAAGAAGGGAGAGAGGGGGGAGAGAGGAGAGAGAGGAGAGAGGGGAGGGGAGAGAGGGAAGGGAGAGAGGGGAAAGAAGAGAGAGAGAGGGGAGAGAGGGGAGAGAGGGAGGGGAGAGAGGGGAGAGAGGGGAAAGAGAGGGGAGAGAGGGGAGAGAGGAGAGAAGGGAGAGAGAGAGGAGAGAGAGGGGAGAGAGAGGAGAGGAGGGAGAGGGGGAGAGAGGGAGATTGGAGGGAGGGAGGGGGGAGGGAGAGAGAGAGGGAGAGAGGGAGAGAGAGAGAGAGAGAGAGAGAGAGAGAGAGAGCGCAGGGACGGCAAAGAGTCCTTTTTATAAGCCACCAGGTGCTCCACCCGCCCCTGGCCCCAGGTGATGACATAAGCTGTTGCTAGGTCCCTGGGAGGAGCCTAGCGGAATCGCCTGTAAGCTAACGTGTATAGCCAACGCATCGCTTCACCCTCAGTTCTCCACCGTGAGAAGAATGACCACTGGTGACTAACCAGTCAGTCAAACAAACTGATCATGATCATGGATACAGGGGGCAGGCTGCTTTTCGGGGGGGGGTGGTCATTAGACAGGGGAGTAAATTTCCCATAGAATGTCAACACTAGAACTCACAAAATAAAGGAGAAAATAAAAGTCAAAGAGGATGCTGGGAAATGGGTCTCCTCCTGAGATTGAGAAGTGGGCTTGTGGTAGTGCCCAGGGTAAGAAGGAAGGAGTAAGAAACCGGCCGTAGGTGAAAGGCAAGGGTCTATCCTGACCGGATGAAGAGCCGGGCCGGGTGCATTCTATGTGTTTGACACGGACATGAGCCTGACTCAGCCCAAGCACTAACCCCTTCAGCTATCAGGGGCTTTGGATGGCGGCTAAACTGTCATTCAGTAATGTCACCTTTCATAGTATGCAAGTCTGAACTATATATCCAATCCTCAAGATTACTCTGAAAATACTTTCTCTCCTGATTTTTTGTTTTGTTTTGTTTTAAGAGATAACATGATGTGGATTATGGAAGGCTAGACCTGGACCAGATGTCCAGCAGCTGCCATACTCGGCCTAATTTCTATAACTAGCCTTGTCTTTGCACAAGCTGCCTCCAGCCTCAAAATTCTGTTCCCTCACCTGGGGGAAAAAAAGAGCTGACTTGTCAGGCTTCCGGTTCCCTTCCAGCCCTACGGAAGGGATGCTGTGGGAATATTTTCTAATCATTTGCCTATTTCACCTAGAAACTAAGCACAGAGGATGTGTTTTGAACATGGCTGATTATTTGTATCAAGTCAAGGCTTGGCTAGATGCCTCTCATTTTTCTTTCTTTTTTTTCTTTTTGGTTTTTTCGAGACAGGGTTACTCTGTGTAGCCCTGGCTGTCCTGGAACTCACTCTGTAGACCAGGCTGGCCTCGAACTCAGAAATCCGCCTGCCTCTGCCTCCCAAGTGCTGGGATTAAAGACGTGCACCACCACCGCCCGGCGCCTCTCATTTTTCTTAATTATTTCTCTCTCTTTTTTTTTATTTTGGGTGGTTATTTTGAGACTGTATTTCACTGTCTAGCCCAAGATGGAGGCCAACCTAGGACTTACTCTGTAACCCAGGCTAACCTTTAACTCAGAATTCTATTGCCTCGGACTCTCTAGTGCTAGGTGTCAGATGTACCTCCCACAGCTAGCTCCAAGTGTTCTTCTGTGTCTTTATTTTGTCATTATTTAATTATTTTGGAGTTCATGAATTGAAGGGAACTGAAGGCATTCACTTTTTAAAAGCCCCTTAAGACAGACTAATTCTGTAAGGGAGAGAGTGAACACATTAAACGGCACTGTTATTAGACTGTAGAAAGCTGTAGTCATAGTAATCAAATATTTTCCAAATCCATGAGAATCAAAGTAGATATCATGGCCTCTCCTTATCCATTATTTACAATGGATATATCCCAAGACCTTCAGCAGATGCCTGACAGCCCAATAATAACAAACTCTGTCTCTTTATGTCTATCATCTATCTATCTATCCTATCTATCTATCTATCATCTATCTACCATCTATCATCTATCTATCTATCTATCTATCTATCTATCTATCATCTATCTATCTATCTATCTATCATCTATCTATCTATCATCTATCTATCTATCTATCATCTATCTATCATCTATCTATCTATCTATCATCTATCTATCTATCATCTATCTTCTATCTTCTATTAATCTATCATGTTTTATTTTATACCTACGTACCTATTATGTTTATATAGATAATTTCTAAGTCAAACACAGTAATTTCATAAGGATAATCAAAAATAGAACAGAATAATTATTATCACAGTATAGTATAATAACAAATTAAGGATATGAAATCTCTATGAAAATATCTTGTGGTGTTCTTCCCTTCCTGCTAAGGGCAACACTTCATGGCTTCTCTTTAAAATACCCAAATGGCCAGTAGCCCTCCTCTGGTTCTTTGGTAGCACTACAAAAACAAAATAGAGATTATTTTAGATGGTTCCGTGGTTAGATGCACTTGTCACCAAGTCTGATGACCTGACTTTCATTCCCAGGATCTGCATAGTAGACTACAAGACCTGACTTCCACAAATTGTCCTCTGACCTCCGTATGTGAGGTGTGGCATGCGTGCCCCGCTCAACAAATAAATAATTTTTTTTTTAATTTCTAGGAAGACCTCACTTAGATATACTGTGTTTCTGTGACAGTGGACCTGATCATCAAGGCAACTATTGACTAAAGGCTGATTAGCATATACATCGCAAATCTGTGCTAGGCAGAGATGTGGTTTACCACACAACTCGGAACACCATCCAATCTTAAATCTGTATTTAGTTCTGAAGTTTCCCGTCTCATATTTTTAGGCACAGTGAAACTTAAGTAACTGAAGTCACAGAAAGAGAAAAAGAATATCTATGGACAAGGAAGGCTACCATACTGGCCCAAATGATTAAGTTAAGATAAATTCATTACTGCAGTGTATTGCAGATAAGTACCTTCTGTTTTTAATTTAACATCATATTCCAGTGTCACACAGATGTCCCTGGTGAAGATAAATGCGTAACAAAATGGAATAATCATGAATCTAAGAAAGGGACAGTGTGGGGGTATGGGTGGGAGTGTTAAGAGAGGGGGGAGAGAGAGGGGGTGGGCAGAGAGGGGTGGGGGTGGGAAGAGAGGGGTGGGGGTGGGAAGAGAGGGGGTGGGAAGAGAGGAGTAGGAGTGGGAAGGAGAGAGTAACTATACTTCAGTATGTACATGTATAACTTGTCAAAGAATAATTTAATAAAAATTGTAACCTCAATCATATAAAAGGGCAAAGAAAAGCCATGGACACTAGAGACTGGAAAGTGTGGGGGAAGTGGAAAGTAGCCACATAGAAGGCGCTGAAGCATATGTCTGGCTCTCTATAGCACAGCACTGTAGATATTGGTTAAAGCAATCCATGATCATTTCCAAATGACTGCTGTATAAAAAAATTCCCAGCACATAAAAATCATGGACATCCACGGCAACAGAAGTGCTTCACACAATGTCTGTCATACATTGCCTCCTGTGTCAAGCTATGAGAGCCCACTCCACAAAGATATGAAAGCATTATATTTCAATAGAAAAAAAATTGAGGAAAAAATAGAAGTTTAAAAGTAGCGCATCAAAAAATAAATGAGAACAGGAGAGAAAAAAAAGAGAAACAAGTGTTATTCTCATCTTAAATATAAGAAAAATATAAAACCAACAGTAATTATTTTGTCAGCCAGCTTCACTTTATAAGAAAAAAGAAAGTGGATAGGTTCCAAAAAATATTAGAAAGTGTTTACAGAGATATTATTAGAAAGTTTCTGTTATGGAAAAATACTGGAGAAATATTTATATAGTGTTTTACTCTGCTAATAAGCTGGGCAAACAGGAGTGATCGCATGCTGTCCTTCCCTACAAAGGGAAGAAATTGGGTTCCAGAACAACTCAGGGTCCTGGATTCAACCATAGAACACTGGTTCTGGTATTAGCAAGAGGCCCAGATTTCCGTAGAAGTTATTAAATCTCTATAGAGTCCTTCCAAAGTCGTAAGATGACTGCTAAGACCATACGACATTGTGCTGAGTTCACAGATTACAACAGTCTTTAATGATCTCAATCACGATACCATTATCTCTTTTTTGATAGGATATTTTCTTTATTTACATTTCGAATGATATCCCCTTTCTCAGTTTCCCCCCCAACCCCTCTATTCCATCCCCCTTCCCCCTGCTTCTATGAGGGTGTTACCCCAACCACCCACCCACCCACACCTCCCTGCCCTGGAATCCCCCATACTGCAGCATCAAGCCTTCACAGAACCAAGGGCATCTCCCCCCATTGATGCCTGACAAGGCCATCCTCTGCTACATATGCAGCTGGAGCCATGGGTCCCTCCATGTGTCCCAAAAGCAAATCGAAACAACCCTGAGATTCTACCTCACACAGTAAGAGTAGCTAAGATCGAAAACTAAGGTGACAGCAGATGCTGGCAAAGATGTGAAGAAAGAGGAACATTCCTCCATTGTTGGTGGGATTGCAAGCTGGTGCAACCACTCTGGAAATCAGTCTGGTTGTTCCTTAAAAAATTGGACATAGTACTACCTGAGGACCCAGCTGTACCACTCCTGGGTATATAGATGCTCCAACATATAACAAGGACATATGCTCCACTATGTTCATAGCAGCCTTATTTATAATACCCAGAAGCTGGAAAGAACCCAGATGTCCTTCAACAGAGGAAATCTTCAAAATCTGGGATTTTGTTTTTGTTTTCTGACCTATCTTCCAGTTCAAAACGTTCCTTCAACTATTTGTTTATTCTGATGTTAAATCATTTTAGTGAAATTTTCTATTTCAGTTGTAATTTTTTTTAGAGTTCTAGTGTTTATTTTTCTCTTTTCCAATCTGTTAGGTAAGTCTTTACACTTTTAGTTTCTTGCCAAAACATTCCAACTTGGCATCTCCTTAAACCTGGAAGTTGCATTTACTTTGTAGGCTTGATCTGATAAATCCCATACTGGAAGCTTCATTAGGTAGGTCTACTTTTTTCGTCTGTTGTTTCTATTGATGGTGGTTTGTGCTCAGTCATCTTTGACTGTGTGCTGGACAGTGTACCTGAAAACACTGAAGAAATAGTTTTATTCATATTGTATTACCCTAAGATTATTGATAGAAATAAAATTATTTTATCTCTACCAGTAAGACATGGGCATGTGTGCATGTGTGCAGGTACGCGCGCATGTTCTGTACATACAGAAACCAGACATGGACATCAGGCATTTTCCTCTATCACTCTCCACTTTATTTTTCAAGACAAGTCTGTCACCAAGCCTGGCACTCACTGACTGAGTTACTTAGCTGGTTACTGAGCCCCTAAGACCTCTCTCTCTGTTACTCCCAACACTGGAGTTATGGAGGAATGTTGCCACAACCAGTCTTTTACAGAGGTGCTGGTGATCCGAACTCAAAACAAGGTCTTGATGCTTGTGCAGCAAGTTACTTACCCACTCAGCCATCTTCCCCAGCCCATGTTGTTAAAATAATCACATGTCAGTGGTTTCTTTTTTCTTGCATCCTGTTCACTTTATTTTTGGCAGTGCTGAGAACTGAAACTAGGGCCCCATGCACAGAAGGCAAGCCCTTTACCACCGAGCTCCGGCTCCAGCCCTGAGCTTAACTTTCTTATATTATCACACCTTTCTTTTCTAAACAAAAGTAAGTTAGAGAGACGCCTTTATTAAGCAACATAGCTTATGAACTGATGGAATTCTCATTGAATGATGTCATCTCTTTCTTTCTTTCTCTCTTTCTTTCTTCCATTTTTATTTAACTCATAAGGTTCTTCACGTGTATTCTCCCATTTTCATTAAACGTTTCCTTGGGCTGTTAAATAATTTCTCAGTTCAATGACGACTTCTTGTCCAAAAGGCTTCAAACAAAGTATTTGGGTGTATTCATGTGAAAATGATGGTTGTTCTCATAATTGTGTCCTTCTTTGTAGGAGCCAAATCTAAAAAGAGAAAAAACTGACATGGGAAAATGTCACAAGATACAGGTTTGAGAGAGAGAGAGAGAGAGAGAGAGAGAGAGAGAGAGAGAGAGAGAGAGAG